>NC_061818.1:12646275-12926275 GCF_021462225.1 Girardinichthys multiradiatus
TAAAATAATCCCACATGAACAATTTCATTGTAGTCGAGGGTTATTAGCCAACCCAAACATTACAAGATGGAGTCCAAAACAGTGAAAATAATTACTTCCTATTTTAACTCCAAAAAAAAAGTCTAAAATGCAGACATGGTCTTAAAACACCCATCTTCATCTCTGAGCCTAATGATAGTATCTCAGACTTCGCCAGACTTTGAAGAAAAAATAAACTGCCTCATATCAACAGACAATACACTCTCACAACACCTTTTAGGATGCAATTAACCATTTAATGTGTATTGTCTGCTCTGTTTGACATAGAGGGTTTGGAAACTTTGGAAACCTATCTCTTGACAAAATCTTAATTAATGTTTGTTGCTTGTCATTTGTGTCTTCCAGCGAAAAGGTAAAAGGCACACACAGACACTCGCCACCACAGGATGTGATCAGTGTTCAAACATCCTCTCTGCCCCCTCAACATCCTGTGTGAAAACCTTACTATCGCAGAAGCACAGGAAGTCATGTCTGTGATGAAGGACTGAGGGTTAAAGTGGGACGACCAAGCCAACTGAGCCAAACAAGAAGTTGCTGCTAATATTGCATTCAAGATAATTAGCATTTAATACATCTTTTTCCCATCCAACCAATCAAGGAGCCAAGAAGGACCTGACATGCATTACTGCATGACTTTTAGCAGGTCGAGCAAGCATGTTAACGTAGAGGCTCCAGATGATTGGCCTCGGGTCATTGTTCTGCTCTGTGATCCTTATTAATTGATACACACATGTGGGCAGATGGCTAAGGCGTGCTTGTGAAGAAAGGAGGAGGAAGATGAGAGAAGAAAGGTTTTGGTAAATGCAGAGAAGGCAGAAAATAAGCAACTGCTGACTCCATGTGGCTTTTTAAAGGCCTGGTTTAAGGGTCCCAAGTCACGCACGGATCAACCTGATGTGCTGCTCCTGCTGTGAGTGTATTTGGTTCAAAGCACATGGTGCCTCTGATCAAGGCTATCAGGGAGGGGTTTGTCATATCCGTGGCGTGGACCAGAGATATAAGGCTTAGCTATTATTTTGGAGGGGAAGCACAGGTGCCAGTTGTAAAGATGTCTAGTTAAGGGTGACATGTGGCAAAGGAAAAAACAAGAAGAGGGAAGAACAAAATGAAGCGGAATGGGATTCAATTATAGAAAAAAAAGTCCCTTTCTCAGAAAGGAATGGCAACAATAACTCAACATGTTCATAGGCAGTGGAGGCAAAGTAGGAGCAAATCAGCCCTTATGCCATTTTTGATGGAAAAGATTTCGTACTCTTTAATGTTGTAGAAGAATCATGGCATTGATAAAATATAAATTCTAAATATTACCTACTAGTCTATTATGCAGTCCAAATGTAAGATTAAACAAATTAACAAAGGACTTACTGTCGCAACCTCCAAAGTTACTCTCCAAAACCTACAGAAACCTTTAGAAGTGGATTTAACAATCTCACTTTCTATCAGTAAATGGGTTTCTGATTTATCTACTGGTACACCTCACTTTGCCTTCTTGGTGACATCACAAAAGTACAGGTCCTTCTCAAAAAATTAGCATATTGTGATAAAGTTCATTATTTTCTATAATGTAATGATGAAAATTTAATATTCATATATTTTAGATTCATTGCACACTAACTGAAATATTTCAGGTCTTTGATTGTCTTAATACGGATGATTGTGGCATACAGCTCATGAAAACCCAAAATTCCTATCTCACAAAATTAGCATATTTCATCCAACCAATAAAATAAAAGTGTTTTTAATACAAAAAACGTCAACCTTCAAATAATCATGTACAATTATGCACTCAATACTTGGTCGGGAATCCTTTGGCAGAAATTACTGCTTCAATGCGGCGTGGCATGGAGGCAATCAGCCTGTGGCACTGCTGAGGTCTTATGGAGGCCCAGGATGCTTCGATAGCAGCCTTTAGCTCATCCAGAGTGTTGGGTCTTGAGTCTCTCAACGTTCTCTTCACAATATCCCACAGATTCTCTATGGGGTTCAGGTCAGGAGAGTTGGCAGGCCAATTGAGCACAGTGATACCATGGTCAGTAAACCATTTACCAGTGGTTTTGGCACTGTGAGCAGGTGCCAGGTCGTGCTGAAAAATGAAATCTTCATCTCCATAAAGCTTTTCAGCAGATGGAAGCATGAAGTGCTCCAAAATCTCCTGATAGCTAGCTGCATTGACCCTGCCCTTGATAAAACACAGTGGACCAACACCAGCAGCTGACACGGCACCCCAGACCATCACTTACTGTGGGTACTTGACACTGGACTTCTGGCATTTTGGCATTTCCTTCTCCCCAGTCTTCCTCCGGACTCTGGCACCTTGATTTCCGAATGACATGCAGAATTTGCTTTCATCCGAAAAAAGTACTTTGGACCACTGAGCAACAGTCCAGTGCTGCTTCTCTGTAGCCCAGGTCTGGGGAATGCGGCACCTGTAGCCCATTTCAGCAGACCACAGGCTGATTGCCTCCATGCCACGCCGCATTGAAGCAGTCATTTCTGCAAAAGGATTCCCGACCAAGTATTGAGTGCATAACTGTACATGATTATTTGAAGGTTGACGTTTTTTGTATTAAAAACACTTTTCTTTTATTGGTTGGATGAAATATGCTAATTTTGTGAGATAGGAATTTTGGGTTTTCATGAGCTGTATGCCAAAATCATCCGTATTAAGACAATAAAAGACCTGAAATATTTCAGTTAGTGTGCAATGAATCTAAAATATATGAATGTTACATTTTCATCGTGACATTATGGAAAATAATGAACTTTATCACAATATGCTAATTTTTTGAGAAGGACCTGTAGATGTGGAAACAAATAGATGCCACAGCCTTCTTGCGGTTCTAAACATTGCAAAAATACTGAGTGGGGGGGCTCCCTCATGGTTTCTTTAGAGATCTCTGGGGGTGTGTAGGCGCTGGCGGGACAAGCAAGAAGGGGTCAGTTGGGGATCTGGTGGGCATCTCTTCCTCAGGGACTGACCTCCCAGGGTGAAATACAATGTGCCCCTCCTACCTTTGTCCGTTCTGGTTTCAACTGCTGAGCTGGTGCCTGCTTGACGTGTAGGGGGCTTGGTGCTGGGCGGTCTTGCTGCCAGCCCCGGACTGGTTTCTGGGCTTGGCCTGCGCAACTGGGGGTGGTGGTGTGGCTGGGTCAGGGGGGCTCAGTGCTCTGTGTCTAGCTCTGTGCCTCTTTGGCAAGGGAGCTGCCGCTGCTATGTCTTGCTGGTGACCTACTTCCAGAGCTGGGCTTACCTGCCCTTAGCTGCTCTTGGGTGCTGTGGATCGCAGGCCTTCTACCATTCTCGTCATACTCACAAATGTACACTTTAAGGTGACAAACTAACACTCACATTCACCCTCTCAACACAATCACACTTTTTTCTACACATATGTTCACCCACCCACACACACACACACACACACACACACATACAAATCATACAAACACAAGTTACTACAACATCAATATGGATTGAATCAGGAATTAATAAAGTTAATCTTGCAGTTAGGAAGCTGTCTTGAGATATCTTTTTTGTAGAGAAAAACTGCCTTGGTACATGCACATGTAATCAGCCAACTGCTCTAAATGGTATGCATAAATGCTGTGACAGGACATGTTAAAAACATTAAATAAATAAACAAAAAAAAATCTCAAACCTAATTGTTTTTCAGTGTTGCAAAATCAAGCCCATATTGTGACATATGTTTCATTGTTATAAGTTAGTTTTTATTGTCAGTGTTTTAGTTTCTCTGAACATAATACAATTTTAACAATTTTTTTGTGTTTCTTCATCTTTTGACAATTGTAGAAGACATTTTTGTTTTTCGATGATGGAAAGAGGATTCCTCCTTGCAGCTGTATCATGCAGCATTGTTGTATAGTGTTCTCTTGATATTGACTCACTGAAAATGGCCATCCTCTACGGTGACAAGGACACCTAGCTTGCTAGAAGTTACACATAGTGTCTTGCAAACGTGTTCACACACCTTTTGAAGATCAGGCCCTATGTGTGTCAGAAAACAAACACTGTCCATCACCATGAACACATCGTCCCCACCATGAAATATAGTGATAGCAGCATCATGCTTCAAGGATTTTCCGGGTGTGGTGGCGTAGTGGTTAGAACAGGAGGTTTGTGTTCCAGAGGGGACACAAGGGGCCAGGTTTGTATCCCATAGATTACCACTCTGGGTCCCTGAGCAAAACCCTTAGCCCCAGAATGCTCCCCGGGCGCTGCACAATGGCAGCCCACTGCTCCCTGTAAGGGATGGGTTAAATGCAGAGGACAAATTTCGTTGTAATGTACATGTGCAATGACCAATAAAGATGATTATTATTCTTTTATTCTTAGAAGAAAAAAAATACACACATTTCTTAGCCTTTTTTACAAATCATAGACCATGAAAATGACAAGAGAATGGCCCAGCTGTGAGCCTAGCAAAATATGGCAATCTACTTAAACTAGCAGGCTGGGTGTGATGGCCACACCTGCAGCCACACAGTCGGTAACCCCACACACCAACACTTTTTAATTTTGAGTTTTCATATATACATTCACTGCAGCATAAATACATGGGCTTCTGTTTATATTTTCATTTGACAATACTGAAATACATTAGTTCTAATTGTAGCGTGCATATTTGGTTAACTTTTGTATATTTAATTTTGTCAAATATTTAACATTTTTTGTGCCTTTTTTGCTGGTGCTGTGGGGGAGTACCTTGAACTGAAGCACTGGACTCTGGCTGGCACACTCCAATCACAGATTGACCGATTGGGTGATACCATCTGGAGTTCCACCATAGGGGAAGACCATGGAGTCTTTATTCTAATTTTTGCATAAGTTCTTTTTGCTTTTGTGATTTGCTTATTTTGTTTAGTTATTAGTCATTCAAGTACATTTTTAGGCTAACTGTGTTTAGTTTTTTTTGTTAGTTAAATTTCTGTAGATGTTTTCCTTCCCTCTTCCTCAGTGTGTCAGTCTGGTCTGATCAGCCAGTATTCAAGTCCCTTTTGTCTGTGGTGTGAGAGGTCAGTTTGTTTATTTTGAGCAGTTAGTTTGAGGTTTTGTTATGTTAAACCCTGATTTTTTGTCTTGAGTTTAGCTTCTTCATTGGACCTCTTTTACGGTCTCTGTAACCGTTATTTGAATTTTGTTATTTTGGGGAAATAAAAACCATGTTCTTTGAAAATTATTACTGTGTCCTCATGCTTGACCGCCCCGGTTTTTCACACTGGGTAACAATAGGATCAATCAGAGAAGCAGCCAAAAAGCCCATGGTAACTCTGGAGAAGCTGCAGGGATTCACATATAATGTAGAGGAATCTGTAAGCAGGATAATTATCAGTAGTGCACCCCACAAATCTGGCCTTTGTGTTAGAATAAGGCCGTTATAAGTCATGTTTACAGTTTGACAAGCCATGGGGTAGAAGGTGTTATGGTTGGATGAGAGTGAAATTATACGTTTTTACCTACATTTAAAAGGCTGTGTGTGGTGGAGAATCAATCATGGATATCACACTCAACACACAACCACCACCACCACCACTGTGAAACATGGTGGTGGCAGCATCATGCTGTGGGGATACTTTTCTTTAGCAGGGACAGGGAAGCTGGTCAGCATTGATGGAAAGATGGGGCTGCAACAGACTACAGAATACACAGATGCTCTCAGTCATATCTGACCCAACATAAGAGATTTTGCAAAGAAGAACAAACAAAGGTTTCAATTTCTAGGTGTGTAAAGCTGGTAGAAACATTTACAGCTGTAATTGCAACAGACGGTGGCTCGACTAAGTATTAAATCAGTGAGGCTTAATACAAATGCACACCACACTTTATTTGATTTTTATTTGTAAAGAAAATAAAAAAAATATCTTTGTTCCTCTTTACATTTATGCATTCCTGTTTGTCACTCTATCACATAGATTCCAATAAAACCAATAGAAGCTTATTTGGTTGTAATGCGGCAAAATATGATAATGTTCAAGAAATATGAAAACTCTTGCAATGCCCTATATATGCAACAATGTAATAGTCCTCTGTGTGAGAAACCGTTAATACTGAGCTGAGACGCCGTTAATCGGGTGTCTGTTGTTTGTTGAATCAAGACAAACGGCAACTGATTACACTGACGACAGTCTGCATTTCTCTAAAGGTTTTCCTCGTTTGTCTCTTGGAACGTTGCTGCATTTCAAACAGATGAATGAAGACACCCTGAAACAGTCATTCGAACCACATTGTCGTTTCAGAACTTCTGTGGGATAGGAGTACAGCTCTCGCTATTAGTCACAGCAGAGGAGAAAGTTGACAGCGCCTTAAAGATGCTGTCTTCAGACCGATGGAAGAATGAACTCCTCTTTATAGTGAACTAAACTGAGAGTAAAATGGATGCAAACATGAATAAAGAAGTCCCTTACTAGGGCATCACATAAAAACACAGGGCACAGAAAGAAAGGAAAGAACAACAGCAGACTTCCTCAGATCAAATCAATGTTAGTAGCTTAGTAAGGAGTGAAGCAGCAGCAGTACTTGCAACCAGCAGCGTTTGTGTGTGTGTTGCAGCCGTATGTGCATATGCAGTGTGAGGAGAGCGCTGGGGGGAGACCACCTACACTCCCACCTGCTCTGCCTTTTTAGAGGGGCCTCTTCAATCACAAGGCCGGGGTCGTTATGGATGTGAGCCTCTTGCCGCCAGGCATTGTTCGGCTATTTCTGTCCTCTCGCTTTACAGTAAAACGCAGAGCAAAGCCCCATTAGGACCAGGACCTGTGCTTCAAAACACAACAAACATCAGACTCTTCCCTTCTTCTCTTGCGAAAAAAAACCCTGTGCTGTGAACACGGCTTCACTAACGAGTAAGTGCCTCTCGTTCGCAGCAACAGAAGATGACAGGATTGTAAATCTGATAAAAAATCCCTATAACAAACTTTTCTTTGTTTTGGACATAGATGTGATAATAAATGACTCTGTTCTCAGGCTGACACTGTGATGAGGAATGACAAAGCAGTGAACTGTTTGACAGGCACTGTGAAGATGACTAAGTCCAGGCTTTCAGAGTCAGAAATGAAAGGAGGGAAGATGGAGCTTTTCTTGACATGAGGATAATCTATTGAAAACTTCAAATGCTGTAGATGTTTGGTTGTTGTTGTTGTTGTTGTTCATTCAAAGCGGTGGGTGTGTGCAGCCAGTTCTCTGGAGCTTTTAATGTCCCTTAGGTTTGTCTGTGTAGCAACCACTGAGCGGCAACCACAAAACATCTCATGTGGCATCTTCTTTCTTTAATCTGCAAAAACACAGGAGAAGATACATAGTTGAGCAAGTACTTTTTGATACGTTAAAACCACGGAATACAATGTATTTTACTGAGATTTTATGCGATAAAAAGCAGCAATTGTGAAGAAAAAGAAAGTGATACATGGTTTTGATTGTGCACTCCAAAAATATGGCCTACATTGAAAAGTGGCAAAGGGAATTGTTGAAAGAAAGTCATAAGAAGTTCTGTTTGCAGTTTGGTTCAAGACATGTAGGGGGCATTAATATTGAGCAATTTTTGGCCTAATTGCGAAACACGATTTATGTTAGAAAACAATACAGCAAATCCTTTTGAATACACCATCCCCATGAAGAAACATGGTGGTGGGAGCATGATGCTATGGGATTGCTTTTTTTCTGCAGTGACAGGGAAACTGTTTAGAGTTGGTGGGTAGATGGATGGAACTACTGTTAAGTCCACAATTATCCATACCCCTTGGCAGATTTAGGTTTAGAGTATTCTTCTAATTTTATCAACACAACTGGTGATAATATTAACATTTTGGAGAGGCTCAGCCATCGTACTAGTTTTAATCTGGAGGGACCAGAAGATTAGGGTGATGACAAGGCCTTCCAACCTCAAACACTTTGAGCTCATAAATAATCAAAATATGAGTAGAAACATGAAAAAAAGCTATATAACAACATGCTATGTTTTACTATAAGTAAAAACAGATGATTTATTTTATTTATACTCCTTTTACATTGTTTTACAAAGTTTTGAGAGATACCTTACTTATATCCTTTCAGAAAAAAACTTAAACTTGTAAGAAAATCTATATGTACGAATAACTTTGGGCTTATCTGTAAATACAGGGCAATCCTGGAAGAAAATCTATTAGAAGCTACAAAAGACTTGAGACCAGATGAATAACGACCCTAGACATACAGACAGAGATACAATGGAATAGTTTGGATCAAAGCATATCATATATTAATATGGCCAAATCAAATTCTAGACCTAAATCCAATAGAGAATCTGTACTAAGACCTGTAAATTTGCTTTTCACAGACACTTTCCATCCAATGTGACATGATTGATTGATGTATCAAAGAAGAAGATATAAATGTGCAGAGCTGATACCCCCAAATCAATTGTAGTTGCTTATTCATTGAAAGGTTGTTCTAAAGTAACCATCTATTTGGTGTCAGTCTGCCATATAAAATCCCAACGAAGTACATTGAAATATGTGGTTGTAAGACAACAAATGGGAAGACAATTATTTATTTTTTTATTCAATAAAAAGCACTTTATTTTCAAAAGTTTAGACTTTCAGCTTCATGAAAATTACATTTTTTATATATACTTCTCTCCATCCCTGGAAAAGGATCACAGCTAATTCCAGAGTATCTGAGAAACTGTGTGTGATCCTTCATCCCTTCCTCCTCTCTACTGGTTTCCTCCAGCTGAAGCTGGACCAGATTGGTCCAGATCCACAGGCAACACGTTTATGTTACTGTCAGGTGGAGGAGGTGAAAGACTTGGTGTTGGGTTTCTTGGTTTTTTCTGCCAAACCTCTCCATTGTTGTCCAGCGGTTGTCTCAGGCAGGCTGCCTCTGTGCTCGAGGCCATATTCTCTGCCAGCTGCATTTGCCGATGAGATTCTGCCTTCACCAGCTCCTGGGCCTTCTGGACCCATCCATTAATGTAGTGATGCTCCTCTTGCTCCTTTGGTTCCTCGTCATTATCCCAATCCCAAATATGTGCATAGCCTGTAGTTGAGCGATGTGCTCATCCAGAGTTGGATCGATCCGTCTGTGTCTGGAGTACAGAGCCTGCAGCTGAAGCTGGGTGGTTGAAGACCCGGGGTCCTCCAGGGTAAAGGGTCCTTTCAGTTCCTCTCTGCTGAAGTACCTGAACGGGTCCTTTGTGTCTCCAGTGTTCTGACTGATCAAGGAGCCTTTGAAAACCTGCTGTCTGTAGACCTTGTCCTCCACCGTTCCACAGGTTATCAGCCTGTAGATCACTACATTTTCTTTCTGGCCAATGCGGTATGCTCTGTCAACAGCCTGTGCGTCTGAGGCTGAGTTTCAGCTTGGATCAAAGAGGACCACTCTATTGGCTGCTGTTAGGGCGATGCCCAATCCTCCAATCTAAGTGATGAAGAGTAAGATTGAGTAACATTTGTCAGTGTTAAAGATGGAGATAATTTTTTTTGTGGTTTTGGGATTTGCTTGATCCTTCCATCCACTTTTAGGACTTTGAACCGTCTGTTACCAAGGATCCGTTTGAGGATGTCGAGGATCATCCTGTAGCAAGCAAAGACCAACATACGGTGGCCTTGCTCTCTGAGCCGCTCCAGAAGAGCCAACAGAAAGACGAGTTTTCCAGACTCAGATATTGAAGTTTCATCTGAATGGTTTGCAAACTTATGTGCATAAGCCTCACCATCTTCAATGTCAGGATTAGCAGAGTAGTCTTGGATGGACGCACAACTTCTTTAGGCTGTCTGATTCAGTAAAGGGTGATCTGGTGGCCATTAGCATCTCCCTGATGTGGTCCAAACTGAGGAACGTCCTGTAAAGGTCCTCCTGAACGGCACTCAGGTAAGTCCAGACAATCCGTTGATTCTTCCGTGTCAGACTGGGCATGACTGCCCAAGAGATTGGCTGATTTTGAGAATCTTGATAGTCTTCATCTGCCCTTCTGTTTTTGTTCTACGGATGAAGTAGGGTTTGATTAGGGTCATGAGGTTCTCAGACATCTTGGAACCAAGAGCTTTTTCTCCAGGAGTAGCATCCTTCTCCCTGGCGAGGATAATGGGGTTCTCATACTCTGCTTTGAAAGTCTTGACTGTTCCCAGGAGATTTCCAATACAGGCAAAGTCAAAGAGTGTCCACATCTTCTTCCTGTAAGGAGAATCATTTTCTTGGAGGTAATGGTGTAGGCACTTTTGGCTGTTTTGGTGGAAGAGTCTTTAATCTTACGTGCTTCATCCAGGATCATGTAGTCCCAACAGAACTCCTTTCCCCGATAAGAGGCCAGCTGCTGGAAGTTGCTTATCAGCATGTTGTAAGTGGTGATGATCACACCTCCTATGCTCTGAACCTTCTCCAAATTCCTCGTCCTCTGTGATTTACTGGCGCAATGAAACTCCTTCACCCTCATACCAGTCCATTTGCTGAACTCATTGATCCAGTTTGTGATGAGGGATGCTGGTATGACCAGCAGTGTGTGTCTAATGAGCTTGTTGTCATACATGCCAGAGAGGAAAGCTATAATCTAGATGGTCTTCTCGAGCCCCATGTTGTCAGCCAGAAGTCTTCCTTTTCGACCATCCCTGCAGAAGCCATACAGAAAGGAAACTCCATCTCTCTGATAGTCATACAGCTTGTCATGCAGTTCTTTAAACTGCAGTAAGCCGCTGTTGTTCACATTGTACAGCTACTGATCATCTTCATCCTCCAAGTCATTGCCAGACATTACTTCTATTTTCTTGATCTTACACTGTAGTTCAGGAGTTTGGTGAATTGTACACCTGGTTCAAAGCTTGTTGAAAGTGTCCTTGTTTGGAAACAGCTTCACCTTCTGAAATCAACCTGCTGTACTCTTCCATGTTCTCTTGTGCATCCATGGACAGAGATTTTTCCAGCCTGTCGGAAACTTCCAACACATCCCTGTAATCTACCTGGGCCTCCATGTTGATGTTTTCAAATGGGAAGACATTTAAATGTTATGAAAGAATCTACAAAGCACTGTAAATATCTCACTCTGCTTTTGCATGCTTTCCCTGGTCTTTGTATTTCTAGCCTATTGTGGCTTTTTAAATTCTGATAAAACCACTTTCTAATTTAACTTCTAATCTTTCAAAAGTGCTTTCACCACAAGTTGCATATCACCATATTACAGGGATATCCTCAGCTCTTTGGAAAGCTGCTCAGATACCTTTGCTGTTTGGCAAATAAGTAAACAACTTAGCCAGGCAAATAATTACACCATAATATCTGACCCTACAAGGCTCTTAATTTACCCCAGACAGAGTCTATTTTTGGTGCAAGGCTTCCTAAATGCAGCACTTAGTGTAAACTGCATTAAATGTGAGGTAATTAGAGTGCCAAGAGTAGACCACAAACTGCTAATTGTGTTGCCTGTGCTCGCCTCCACCTATCGCAACCTCCAGACTGCTCCTAATACCCACCTCCATACAGCATGGGGCATATGTCCGAGCACGGAGCTCAAAAACAGTAATTGTCAGTCAGGGATAGACACAAAAACAAGTCTGATAGCAGTCCAATGGTTGGCGTGTGTGCTCGGTCCTGACAAGGCGGTGCACCTGCCGAACCACATTTACACACGTGAGTAAGAGTGCGACTGAGTGAGAGTGTGTAAGTGGGTGAAATATGTGGGTGTTTGTAGGGGTGTTGGTGAATTTTCTTTCTTTTTCTATTTATTTATTTTTGTACAGCTACTGATTCACTGCAGGGCATCCATGTCCAGGCTTGTTTAAGACGTCCCAGGTCCCGTGCGGAATGGAAGCTCAGTTACAGGATCACGCAAAGGCTCCCTGAGGCTTAACAAGGGTTGCCGACGCAGACAAACTCAGGCAATCTGCGCTCTCTGAGGTCGACAGTAAAAGCTGCATGTGAGTTTGCCCCCAGAAACTGCTGGTGCTGCAGCTTTTCTCTGAACCGTCCCCAACCTGTGATGAACTCAGTGAATTTTTATCTCTGTTGCACAGCATGGATTAGACAGAAACTAACAAATTAGACATGTTTTCTGATGGATTATTTTACTTTATGGGGTCTGAGGGTGTCTATGTGAGCTAATCTCCTTTTCATCAGACAGTGTCCAGCGTACCTAGATTTCATTGACAAATAAGATGCCATTCCAGTCAATATTCACTTCTGACCTTTTCATCATTCACAACATAGACCACCCCCACCCCACCATACTCATTTTAGCTGCATAAATCTAATGTTAAGGTCACAGTTTTCAACTAAACGTTGACCATCAATTAACAAAGTGCAACTTTAAAAGATTACAACAGCTTTTACTGTTTCATAGTAGAAAAAATCAGTAGGGATGAGTCTTAGGGTCAGAAAATCTTACGATATTTTGTGATATTTATTGCCATATGTAGTGCAATAACTATAAAAGCGATGATACGTATTTAAATGTTTGTTGCAGTATATTCACTGTATGTCACTGTAGAAGCACCAGAAACACAGATACTAAACATAACTAACATGCACTACAGAAAATGATGCAGTAATAATATCTTCTAACAACATTTTGTAACAAATTGACGTTTATTGATGCTCTTGTGGAACCAACAGTGGGAAACAATAGTAAAAGTAACAGTCCTAACCATATTGTTAGTGAATGGGGTTTGCAACCATCGACAGTTTTATTGTTCTCAAGTTAAATCACAATCCTTGACCATGACTAATAAAAATTTACTATTATTATAAATGACCCAATAAATGCCCATCTCTTTCTATTAGCTCAGAACAATTAATGTCCCCATAATGCATGTCCAAACTTGGGGATCATTATTAGCCAAAAGGTGACCAAAGTGCATTACACCAAAATAAAACCAAAAAAAAAAGAAGAATTGTAAAAAGCAAAAGTAAAAGTAGTAGAAGTATAAATATCTAAAATAAAAACATGGAAGGACATGAAAGAAATGTAACCAGCACATAGAAAGTGTGTACAACTGTCAGACCATCACAGTTCCAGTAAGTATTGAAAGCCAACTTGAATGAATAAGTTTTAAGTTCTGGCTTAAAAAGTATCGGATCTGCAAAGGTGCAGACGTTTGTTATTTCAGCTCATTCCACATCCTGGGAGCAGCATCTATAAAAAAAATGTGCAATCACCGCATTGTTTGTACCTTGACTTTCGTACTTCTAAGGTGTGTTGATCTGAAGAACCCACTCAGTGCCCTTGCACGTTCACAAAAAGTGAGAATTTTTGAGAAACAAAATGGGGCATTAAAAACAAACATTCAAATATTAAACTGAACTGTAAAATTAACTGGATGCCAATGAAAGCTAAAATTGTCTGAATACATCGATTAAAAAATACCTGCAGCATTTAGCTAAAAGACAGCAGGGGAGGTTCGGCACACACCGATTCAAAGTGCATTTTAAAATCAGATCTAGAATTGATGCACGAATAGCTCATCCCAGGTTACATTGACTAAGCAAACACTTTGGCCAAGAGAGGAAGCTGGAAACAGCTTGCCCTGATAGCAGAATCAATCTGTCAAATTTCAAGATCCTGTTAGAAGCTTAAAATGACTTAATAAATGTAGCGTCCTGTCATATATTCAGCCAAATATGACCCAAATGTGAAGGCCAGAGAAGAGATTGCAAGTATTGAAATTTTGCTGCTGTATTGTCACCAGGTTGTAAATAGAACTTCAAAATGCAAAACAAATAAACAAAATAGAAAAAACAAAGAAAATAAAGGAGGCAACTTTTTCAAAATGACATTCAAACAGGCCGTTCTTCACAAATAAATGGAAATTTCAGAGTCTGGACTTATTTATCTTGTGTTTGACTATGGCTCCTGCCCCCTGCCTAACCCCCCCAAAAAGGGAATCCCTGGTCTTACTTTAGCGCAGCTAGGACGACTCAGTGTCTGGATCTAAAACATTTCCTCTGTTTTTATTTGGTTTCAGACAAGGAGGGACACCAGGAAGCCGAGCAGACACAACGGATGAGACTCAACATAGACTAGAAACAAACGCTGACAGGCAAATGTGGAAAGCTGAGTTTTTCAGAGCAAACATGGTTATTCCCACACAGACATTTATGATAAAATGAGAGCAGCTGTTTTCCAGTATGCTGGTATTTAAAAAAACAAAACAAAGCAATAAAAGACGTTGCCTGCTTGGGTTGATGATTTATATAAAACAAAATCAAAACAGATTATGAGCTCCTCACAGACAGCAGTGGCTGTACTCTAGAGACATTTTTTGTTTTGTGAAAAGCCAAAGCCAAAATGTTTGGACCATGTGGCAGATGAAGGAGCAAAAGCAAACACACACTTCTGAGCGGGGCGGCTGCGGCTGTCTGACTGAGCCAAACCATAGCTGAGGAGACCCACTCAAAGAAAGATCTGATGCAGTTTGGCATACACCGAGCACGGAGAGTTCAAATGTACCGAAGACTTTGTTGGATAAGAGGAATCCGAGCAGTATTTCTCGTGCGCCACTTCAAGACACTGAAGATAAAATGTCAGCAGTCCTAAGGTTCTGGCTTCCTCCCAAGAGACCCTCAGATGCACCCAATCTGTGGCCAGCTGTTCCCTCACTCCCGTTTTCTCTTAAAGTAAATGTCTTCTTGCGCTACAGGCTCTCTGACTTTTAACTTCATTAAGATCTCATTCTGCATTCATTACCACGGTTGTACATTTCTGCTATAAACAGAAGAAGTAAGAAGGGGGCAGGACAGTGCAACATTATCACAAATTGTGTTGACCTCAGGCTCTAAAAATGATGAACCCCATTTTTTACTGGCTGAAAACATGAATAAGGTAAAATGCTTTAAAAAGAAGAAAAGACACAAAGTCACTGACATCTATCGAACTGGATAGGGTAGCAAAGACATTTCTTTGGGACTCCAACAAAAAAATATCACTCCAAGAACACAAAAGCCCGTCTCATATTTATCATAAATACATGGACATATGGACTGTCAAATAGAGTGGCGGTAGAGTGCTGTCTGGGGCTGCTTTTCTGTTTCTGGACTTTACTGACCTTGACAATACTATGATGTTTTTGGACCATGCAGTAATACTATGATTTAAAGCACACCAGTAAGCTCACAGCTGAAAGGCTAAAAAACGCTTTGGAGTGGCCTAGTCAAATCTGCACTTGCTGTGACATGACTGGTCATACTGGAAAACCTTTCAATGTGCCTTAATTAAAACAGTTTTACAAGGAGGAATGAGCCAAAATTTCTTCTCCTTGAGACAACAAGGGACAGTGAAGCAGGAAGAGTTGAGGAGGATGTATGGAGCTAAATACATGACGGGCTATAATACAAATGTATGCCACAGTGTAAAACTACTGAAAGCTATGTATATTTTGTTGTACTTTACCATTATGGAGTGTTTTCTTTGTCACTATTTAATAAAATCCCAATAAAATACATTAAGGTTTGTGGCTGTAACATGACAACATATCAAGAGAGACCAGGGCTAAGAACACAGAAAGGCACTTTAACACTAGACAGACAAAATACACTCTTCCTGCTCATATCTTCTATCTATTACTGGAAAACGTGACTATGATATTTGTGCTGGGGCCGATCAAACTATCAAGTTGCATCAGTACAAGAAAGGAGACCAGAACAAAATGATGTAAGAGGTTTAAGAAGGCTGGTTACTCGGTCACGGCACGTGGCATAGTGGTAGAGCTTTTGACCCGTATACAGAGGCTTCAGTACTGGATGCAGCTGTCCTGGGTTCGAGTCCTGACCCCAGAGACCTGTGCTGCATGTTTTCTCCCTTTTTCTACCCTACTTTCACAAAATAACAGGCCACTAGTGCTGCAAAAAAAGAAGGCTGGTTACTTACTTTTTTACCAATTAAAAAAATAAAAAAGCCCCGTGCAAAAGTTGGGCACGCCAAAATACGATGTACATAGATCTCAATATGTGTGTTATGACACTGGGCTGTTCACAGTGATTTTTAGAAAAGCAGTAAAGACAATGGTGATTATTTCTCCTTCTCTTATGCCCTAACAGTCAGCAGCTACCATGTCCTTTAAGTGGCTACATCATACTCCAAAAATGAATTGACGCAACAGCGAAAGAAAAGGGTGTACGAAGATAGCATTTCCTGGTAGGTGCTTACTCATTTAGCAATGTGACTACGAAATGACATCTAAGAGGAAAATAACAGGAGTGGAAGGCTGCATAATGTAGCAGAGGGCAGCAGTTTTGCCTTGCAGCAAGAATATCCTCTTTCTGCATGGATGCATACCAGGGTTCTCTCCAGGTATTCCGGCTTCCTCCTACATGCCAAAAACATGACTGTTAGGTTGATTGGTTACTCTAAATTGTCCTTAGTTATGAGTGTGCACCTGCATGGTTGTGTGTCTCTGTGATTGACTGGTGACCTGTCCAGGGTGTACCCCGCCTCTTACCCAATGACTACTGAAGCACCAGCCCCCCTGCAACCCAGCAAAGACAAGCAAGTACAGAGAAAGGATGGACGATGGGTGGATAACAGGATTGGAGAAATATTAAAAAGTTAAGATCTCTTCTGAGTGCATAGTTTTTACAAGAAGAATGGCTCTTCACCTGTTGGACATGATGACCATATGTTTAGGTCCATGTTTTCTGACAACTGCGTGAAAAATCTCTGTTGTCAGATGAAAGCATAGGATCAGTTAAATACCTGCATGTCACCATTTGTAAAAATGGAAACCACAAAAGGCCTGCTGAAGCTTTTTGTCTTGGCCCTGTATTCTCTGACTGAATGACAATCAAACATTTGTAGGTAGACATCAAACTAGCAGTGATACTACATACTAAAAATATTAAATATTTCAGATATATTGCTCAGCCACTTTACCATAAATTCCAAATTTGTGCTGTACACGGCTAATATTTGTCCTATCAACAGATCCTCCCATCAGAGCTGCAGCTCCACCGGAGCTACCGTGGACCACTTGGCTGCTTCTTTAGTTAATCCTCTACCTGCTCGGCCTGTCAGTTTAGGTGGATGGCCATTTCTTGCTTGGTTTGTGGTTGTGCCAAACTCTTATTTATTGCTTGCTGGAATGTGAGCACTTTTCCAGGACACTGAGCCCTATTAAAGGGCCTTAAATGAATTTCACATAATGTCTGAGTGAGAAACTGAAATGTAGATTAACACCGGCCATGTGGGATCTACATTGTGGAGAGCAGGATCAAATCAACATGCCATCATGTGACAAGGGACATGATGATTTCACTATGATGGATCTCTCTATTAATAGTCCTTGCAATGAAGTGACCACAGTCACAAAGGCGAACAGCAACGCCACAGATGAGAGGCCCCATTATGTCCAAACGAAGGAGTCAGCCATTTCGTCAAGACGGCACATCGCAAACAAACCTCATCTGACCTGGCCTGTGTCTCTCCGCTTGCCCACCCTCTCCCGTTGTGCTAACCCCTGACCCGTTTCTGCTGAGTGGGCGTAAGCAGGAGTTGTGAAGGTCAGGGGAAAGACTCTGAAGCTTCAGGCTTTGACCTCTGCTTGTCTACACCCCTACACACACATGCACATGCACACTCACATACACACTACAATGCCCAAGCTCCTCTGAGTCACACAGATGGAGCAGTCGCAGGAAGCAGAAAGGGCACTGCGCTGTGGAGAAGCAGACGACAAGTAGGCTGCAGCCCTCTGCTCTGACAAAAAGAGAGCTGTGCGGAGGTGGTGAGGAACAATGGGATGGTTTCATACGAGGAGGTGAGGAGAGCACAATCCTCAGCATAAGCACCTTATTGTAAAAACCTCTTTGTTGAAACAAAGGATGCAGAGTGAGAAAATTAAGGGGATTTCACCATGAGGGAAAACAAGGTCTTTTTTCTGTGTTTGTGTACAATGGTGTTTTAAAAATAAGACCTATGAATATTATTTCAGTTCATTACTTTTTCACAGACTTCAATACATTTTATATGGAATAATATGTGATTGACCAACACAAAGTAGAGCGGTAATAAAATTATACATGGTTTTTAAACCATTTTTACTGATCATCTGAAAAGTATGGGGTACATTTGTTTTCAGCCCGTGTGTCATTATTTTGATTAGAAATACAATTATTTTCCTATTCTTTTAAACAAAATAGCTTAGTTAGATTGAATGGAAGGCATCTGTCAAACAGCAGTATGCAGCTCTGGTGACAGATTCTCTATAGTAGGTCTGTCTGTATGTTTTCTTTTTCTTTTTTTTGGTGGGAATATCTCAAAATCATTAGGTCTTCAATTCTCCCATGCAGATAAACACCCATTTGAAACAACCCAAACATCCTGGAAAATAAAAGACCTCTTAAGTTTTCAACATGAAATGGTAAATATATTAGAGGACATATCTAATGGTTTAATAGGTTTAATACTCTTTGTTGTTTTTGATGCTATATGCACAAACTTTTTGATCTGGGTGTGCTGGCCTTCTAACGTTCTTGCCACACTAAAAATATACATTTTCAGGTGACAAACCTGCACTCACAAACACCCATTCATCACAAACACACTTGATTTGATACATATACTCACCCACCCACACAGACATACACACAGATAACCAAGACACAATTACTCTGAATGGCTGAAGGTCATACAAACACAGGTTACTATAACATCAATGTGGTCTGGCTACTTTGATGCTGGTCTGAATCTGGAATTAATAAAGTTAATTATGCAATTAGGAAACTGTCTTGAGATATCCTTTTTGTAGAGCAAAACCGCCTTGGCACATGTAGGCAACCATCTGCTCTATATGGTAAGCCTAAAATGCTGTGACAGGTAATGCTACAAAAACAAAAAAGACATATGGCATTATGTTTAACTGCATGCTGCTGCATTGTTGCTGGACAACATTAAAATAATACAGTCTCAACTCTTTCTTTTCTTGCTATCAACTTTGCAACTTTAGCCCAATGGGATCATGAAGAGGAGATGAAGTGTTCATGGTTAGTTTTTCACCACACAGCATTTTGCACCTTCTTCCATATGTTTGCCCAATTGACTTGTGGCAAACTGCAAATGGTACTTCTCATGACTTTCTTTCAACTATGGCTTTCTTCTTGCCATTCCTCCATAGATGCCAGGTTTAGCTGTTGTGTCAACAGAATCCTCCATCTCAGCTAAGGATCTCTGCAGCTCCTCCAGAGCTACCATTTCTGCTTTATTTAGGGGAATCAGGGTAAAAAGGAGTGAATGCATTTTCACATTATCATTTGCAAAACCTTTTGAAATACATATATATCTTTTTTTTGTTTGTTCCACTTCACAATTATGTGACTGCTTTGTTTTGGTCAATCCCCTAAAATTCCAATAAAATACACCCATGTCTGAATCTGTAAAATGACAAAAGGTAAAAAGGTTCAAGGAGCAAGAGCACTTGTGCACGGCACATTAAATGTATTCCATTCCTTTTAGTTAAAAAAGATGTGTAGGAGACTATTGATAAAGTTTTCCACAGAGAATGTGTTTATCTTTCTTATCTGACAGACCGACAGCAGCAGGTGAGACTGGGGAGCATCTTCTCCCGATCCAGATCAATAAGGACTGGTGCCCCCCAGGGTTGTGTTCTATCCCCACTCCTCTTCTCTCTGTACACAAATGACTGCACCTCATCGGACTTGTCCGTGAAACTCCTTAAGTTTGCAGACGACCCCATTGTCATTGGACTGATCCAGGATGGTGATGAGTCTGCAT
This sequence comes from Girardinichthys multiradiatus, assembly GCF_021462225.1. NCBI lineage: Eukaryota > Metazoa > Chordata > Actinopteri > Cyprinodontiformes > Goodeidae > Girardinichthys > Girardinichthys multiradiatus. Next base: position 12,666,015 of record NC_061818.1, read on the forward strand.
ACAGACAGGAGGTGGATCGGCTGGTCCACTGGTGCGGTCAGAACTACCTTGAACTGAACCCACTCAAGACTGTGGAAATGGTGGTGGACTTTCGGAGAACACCACCCCCATAAACCCCCCTCACCTTCCTCAACAACACTGTATCGGCCGTGGACCACTTCAGGTTCTTAGGAACCACCATCTCTGAGGACCTGAGATGGTCTTTGCACATAGACACTGTTCAAAAGAAGGCCCAGCAGAGACTGTACTTCCTGAGGTAACTCAAGAAGTTCAACCTTCCACAGGAGCTGCTGGTCATCTTCTACACTGCCATCATTCAGTCTGTCCTGTCTTCATCCATCTCAGTGTGGTTTGGCTCATCCACAAAACAGAACAGGTCCAGACTGCAACGAATAATCATGAATGCAGAGAGAATAATCAGAGCTGACCTTCCCTCCATCCAGGACTTATACAGATCTAGGGTCAAGAAAAGAGCTGCTAAAATCTCTGCAGACCCCACACACTCTGCACATAAACTGTTTAGAGTTTTACCTTCAGGCCGCCGCTACAGAGCACTGTTCACTAAAACCAGCCGCCACAGAGACAGTTTCTTCCCACAGGCTGTTTCTCTGATGAACATTCAATAGAGTACAAAACAACAGCATACAGATGTTGCAAATGCCCCTTTTTTATTAGATATGTGTAAATTGTACATTGTAAATTTGTATATTCTGTAATGCAGAATATTGCATTGTACATTGTATATTGTACATTGTAAATTGTAAATTGTAAATTTGTATATCCTGTAATGCAAAAACAGAACAAAAGAGCAAAGTGTACCGGAGGCAAATTCCTTGTTTGTATGTACGAACTTGGCAATAAAGCTGATTCTGATTCTGATTCTGATTCTCATTCTGATCTCTTCCCTTCATGCAGATGTTGACTCTGATGTAAAAAGAAAAATCCATGGTCATACTTCAGCCTTGGTGATATATGTGGTTGTTCTCACACACTCACACATACACACATAGACATTTCCTAATCTTATGGTAAAAAGCTTCCTTCCACCCTCAGGCATTGCCTTTCCCAGTCTCACCCAGGGAACCAAAACAGGTAACACTCTGCTGGGTTTTGGCACTCATCCATGTGATCCTGACTGTTAAAACTCTGTGTTATGCCAAGCAGCTCCTCCTACCCTGAAATTCTCGAAAGATTACCCAAAAAATACATTTCAAAGCCAGCTCTATATCCCAGAGCAGGTTTTATACCTTCTATATGAAAAAGCAGAAGTCAGATAAAGGAATTTTTGAGCCAGAGAGCAGAGAACAACTCTAAACCTAAACAGACTAAACAGAGACGTGACTAATCAAGATGTGACTAAGACGGTGGACAGTTTTAAATGCTTCTATGCAAATGCTGTAACCAGATAACTTAGGTGTTGAACTGTCCACTACCTCACTGTTCTGAGCTAAATCTGCCCATAATGCACTGTGTTATTGTTAATATTTATAGGGCTGATTAATAGAGACAGTTCCAGGCGAAAACACAATACCACATAGTAATCAAGGTGTGCATCTGTCCAACCCCCCACTCCCACTCCCACCCCACACGCACACACACACACACACTCTGTTTTTCACCACAATTTGGCTGGGGTGGGCACAGTACCACCTCACGAGTGTTCCCGTAAACACTGGCCACCCGGGACTCTGTGCCAAAATGTAACTGGAACTGTGGTGAACCTCGAACCGCAGCTCAGCGCAAACCCCAAACTGGAGCCGAGCCGAGCTTTAGAGATAGGCAGCTGCATACAGAATAGAATTTATAGAGGAGGTGGCAAAGTGGATGCTCAACACTGCCAGGAACTGTTGTTTTTCTCTGTTTATGTGCACTCCCATGGATACTGACAAAAAGACATGTAATCTGGATGGAAATAGTCAGCCTGAATAGCAGAGAATTCCCTGAGATAAGGGAATTAGGATCAGGCATGAGACCGTCGAAGTTTTCAGCAAGAGAATAACAAACAGTCACTGTCTCAAGGTCTTCATTTACAAATCCCCCCTCAGAACACATAAGGAAAAAGCATTGTGGTGTAATAATTTCTTCTGAAAGTCAATCAATGATATCTGCTCACTATCTTACCTCAATTCAAACAGCAATTATTAGGTTTTTCCAGTCGCTCAAATGGATTAACTTGTGGACTTTGACTGGGCTATTATAACGCATGAATATGCTTTTAACTAAAACATTCAATAGTCATTCTGGCTGTATGATTAGGGTTAAATATATCCCCACACTATTATTTTACTATTGCAATGCTTCATTTTGGGATGATATGTTCAGGGTGATGTAAAGTTATCAAAGTTTTACTGATGTCAGCAGAAAAGTTCACTTTATGTCTCATTTGACCAGAGCACCTTCTTCCACATGTTTGCTGTGTCCCCTACATGACTGAACTCTGTACACCTGCACTCTATATAATTCTGAAAGAAATTGGTTGCACTTGGTTTTTATCAAGAGGTATCAGAGTAAAGGGAACTGAATACAAATGCAGGCTACACTTTGGAAATCCTAAATCCTTTTCCTGCCAAGAAAAAAGCCCCCCACAGCATGATGCCGCCACCACCATGTTTCACCGGTATGGTGTATTCTAAAGTGATGTGGAGTGCTTATTTCATGTCAAACATATGTTATGTTTTTAGACCATAAAGTTACATCTCTTTTACCAGCGGACCTGCAAACAGGATTTCTTCAGAATTTCCTTCAATATTGGCTTCCTATTTGCCACTTTACAATAAAGGTCAAATTTGTAAATGCATCAATAATTATTGTCCTGTCAGCACATGCCTCTACTTGAGCAGTGGGTTTGTCCAGCTCCTTTAGAACCTAACCTGCTTTAAACCTCTACACAACTTTATTCCTGTGTTCACTACTATGCTGTTTGTTATGTAATGCTCTCTAACTGTGACTTTAGGAAATTCATCACACACGATTTCATTTTGGATAATCAGACTAAAACTGGGCTGAATGCACCTGTACGCCACTCTTTTTTATTTGTAAAAAACTGTGTCATTTCCTTTTCCTTTTCACTTACGATTATGCACTACTTTATGTTGGTCTGTCTCAGGTGGACTCCGGGAAGCTTCCTACCTGACCCGTTCTGGCTATGGACGCATACGGGATAATGCGGTGAAGGCACCTGAGTGTGCTTGTGTGGGTGTTGGAAACAGTACAAACAGAAGACAAAGGTGCTCTTCTTAAAAAAAAAAAAAAAAAAACCAGACAGGTGCACAAGTAAAGAATCGTGTTTCCTTTTTCTCTGCTCCTACGAGTTCTCTACCTTTAGCACTAGTGAACAAGAGGTCTTTGTTGGGAAACTGGCTTTAAGGATCAAAGGGGAAATAAGATTAACATGAATCTTTGGTTTAAGATAACTGAGAGTGTTTGTCTTGAATCAGAGGAAATTTCCTGTCTTTCCTGTCCCTGATCAAAGTGGTATACCGAGCAGGCAGCATGCCCAACGTTGGCGGTACCTCACAAACCTGTCAGGATGCAAGCGGGAGGTGTTTGTTCTGTAACTGATCACATATAGCTTCTGTTGGCTATTAGACCTCGAATAGAATTTCAGAACCCATCTGTTTTATTTGTTTAAACCAAAGTTTTCAAATGTATTATCTACCTAAATAACTTATTTCAAGACAGCTGACCCCTGGATCTATTGATTTTAAGCTAATTTGCCTTCCATTCTGGGGCAGAAAGTCCCCAGCTTCCCACCGCATGGATTGAGTTTACACAGAAGAAGGAATGCTGCTGGAGGGAGGCCTGAAAGGGCGTGGCTTTCTCGTTGTCCTTCTGGAGGAACACACGTCATCATGCCCATATAAGGGTCACCAACTTCCTTTACTGTATGGCTCGCAATAAACAGCAAAACGTCTCAATATTTACTACATATGTCATGTAAAACAGATAAATTAGCAACCTGAGAGGTGCATATTTTTTTAAAACCACGATCAGATAAAAGTAAAACCGGTGATTTCCCCTGTAGTCTGACAATCAACGAATGATGAGTGAATGTGCAAGTGATTGAGATAAAAAAAAACGACAATTTGATTTAACAGTACTCTCACAACCTTGTTTATCTACGAAAGCATTTCTTCAGATTGTATGGGCACAGCATACAGTGCGTGGATGGATGCGTTGGTTTATTTCTTTTTGTCACACTCCGTCGCCATTCCTCCTCGGTGCGCTCTCTTGCCTACAAGCTTGTTTACAGGCGCCTCTTCCCGGCATTGGCGTCACTCAACAACGCAGTGACGTTGCGCGGAGAGGGAGTTGCCTGGCCAATCGGAGCACACCCTGAAACATGTGTCTGTGTGTAGGTATAAATAACTGCTGCAACTGGCCGAGGCAACACACCTCTGCGATCAACAGGAGCAGGCTAGAGAGGAAAACTTGACAGCCCAGTGTAAACAGCAGCCAGATCTTGAGGAGAAAAGCACGTTTACGTGCTGACATTGAAGACCGATTTGTTGGACATTCTACTTTTTTTTATTCCGTTTTCATTTTGGGACACTGTTGACAGATACGTCCGAGCGGCTGAATTGATGCATGCTCTGTGCTGACACTGAATATTGTTTGTTATCAAAATACTCTTTTTCTTGAAGCAGCCGGTAAGCTTCCACCTTTTTTTCTCCCTACGACTTTATGTCCACAAAGATGGAACAGCCTTTTTATCATGACGACTCTTTTTTGCCGGCTTACGGCCACTCTGATGCAGCCATGCACGACTACAAGGTTCTACAGCACAATATGAATTTGAACTTGACAGAGCCCTATCGCAACCTGAAATCCCAGCTGAGGGCTGAGGTGGACCCATACCAAGGGGGGCAGCCGGACGTCGGGTCACTGAAGCTCGCCTCCCCGGAGCTGGAGAGGCTCATCATCCAGAACAGTAGTGGGGTGATCACCAGTCCCACGCCGGGACAGTACTTCTACAACCGGGGCATCACCGATGAGCAGGAGGGGTTCGCAGAGGGCTTCGTAAAGGCGCTGGACGAGCTCCACAAGATGAACCAGATGCCCCCTCCTAACGTGTCCATCGGAGCCGGCGGGGTTGCGACGTGTTCTGCGGCGGCCTCTAGCATCTTCGGCTCCGCGCTGCAGCCCGAGGCTCCCATCTACACAACGTTGAACGCCTACTGCCCGAACACAAACCTCTCTTCCGCGTCCAGCTTCCCCACCGCCACCATCAGCTACCTGCCGCCTCACCAGCAGAGCCTCACGCAGACATCCGCGCCCGGCGCACACCACTTTCAGCACACGCTCCCGGGCTCCGGAATGCACCCGCAGCGGCTGGTCGCCCTGAAAGAGGAGCCCCAGACCGTCCCGGACCTGCTCAGCAGCGACGGCTCGCCTCCGATGTCTCCTATTGACCTGGAGACCCAGGAACGCATTAAAGCAGAGCGCAAGCGGCTGCGGAACCGACTCGCCGCCACCAAATGCAGGCGGCGCAAGCTGGAGCGCATCGCCCGGCTGGAAGATAAAGTGAAGGTTCTGAAGAGCGACAACGCAGGGCTCTCCAACACAGCGTCGGTGCTGCGGGATCAGGTGGCCCAGCTCAAACAGAAGGTCCTAACGCATGTTAGCAGCGGCTGTCAGCTGATGCTCACCAGCAAACTTGAGGCGTTTTAGGGACACACAGACTTCTAAATGACTGAAAAGTAATAACACTGGAAACATGTTCTGCACGCACAACACTGGATGTGCGGCCAGCTTCACAGAACCGAGTGTAGACAGCTTTGATTAGGGATGAAAAAGACTGATTGAAATGGTACTTCCGGATGCTGGTCACCGCTCAAAGGACCATTCAACCTTTCAGCATCCAGCCTGAGCAAACACTGAGCAACACAGCGGTCTCTCCCCACAAGTCGGGTTTACTAATGGTAGAAAATGGGAATGACTATTGTACTACTTGGTACTTTTTGCAACTGATAATGTCATGCAATGGTGCATTTATTCTTTGTGTAAATTATTTTATTTGCCTGGTTGATCCAGACAGACTTGTGTCCAATGTTTACGTTGTCTTTTTTTTATTTGTGACTTGTATTTTAAGTAAATTGTCTTTTAAAATGAAAGAAAAAATGACTTGAGTGATCTCTTTTTTGAGTCAACCATTTTAAAACAAACCATGAACCCAATAGGAAAAGTACAGAGAACAAATTAGCTATTTTTTCCTGTAATACTACATCCATAACAGTTATTTGCTTATACCTCCCAGTAAGCACTTGCACAAGCAGAGTTCTGGCCTCCGTGTTTTTTTTTTTTCTTCTTTTTTTTTACGCAAAGCACGTAGCCTACGTATTTGACTTTCCTAATTACGCACGGGCATGCCCATATATGGACATGTTGTTGTATATTTCATCATAAGGGAGGTTTTCTGGGAATACCCGCCCAGGTAATACAAACCGGTTTCGCCCAGGGCCCTCCTTGTACTGAAATGATAAGAGCTCCAGGAGGGTGGTGGAGTTTCCTCCTTATTGTGCAACATCTGCAGTGAACTGCCACACCGGGACTGGGCAAAGTGCAGCTTTTTATCGGGTGGACTGATTAAACAAAGTGTTCGAGTTTAAATGAAAACTTTAGACAAGATGTTTCAAGACAAAAACATTGGACTCTATATAATACAAAAATACATGAACAAATGACCAATTAATAAGAAAAAAGTTGAAAAATAATATTTTAATAGGTAAAAAAAAAAAAAAAACAAACAAACAAAAAAAACAAGTCCACCAATCTCGGGTTAATTTCAAGAATAAAATTACTAAATCTATTGTCATGTATTTTCCTTGGGTACATTTGTTTCTAAACAGAAATTACAAGCTAAACAGTTAAAATACACTTAAATGACTGACCTTTTGAGCAATTCTAAATGTACTTGATCAACTAAATTAGTTACACATCTGATTATTTTATCTGGATTGTGCTCTTATGTTTAAAAGGAAAAATATTCCAATTAAGGGAGAAAAGGGGAAATAGGAAACTTTTAAAAATATACACATTTAAAATGATTCTTTGGGGATATTAAATATTAGGTATTAAAATGATTTTCATTTAAATAAAACATATTACATTGTAAACACGTTTTAATAATGGTTAAAAAACATTAATTCAAATATTTTGGTACCAAATAAACATTTTTATTTGATTTTAACTGAAGATATTAATTCAGTTAGCCATTAGATCTCCTCATTCGTTGTGTGCCCCTTAACCCCGTGATCCGATCCTGAATAAGCGGAAGGGATGGATGGATGGATGGATCAATTATAGAACTGTTATAACTTGTAGTTGAATACGTTTCTGTGATGGAGTAAGAATTGAAGTTTCTAGCTTTATCTAGTTTAGCTGCTAAAGTCACACTTGGTAGCAGGCTGGCCTGTCAACTCTGAAGCAGTCACTGAACAGTACAGGTCCTTCTCAAAATATTAGCATATTGTGATAAAGTTCATTATTTTCCATAATGTCATGATGAAAATTTAACATTCATATATTTTAGATTCATTGCACACTAACTGAAATATTTCAGGTCTTTTATTGTCTTAATACGGATGATTGTGACATACAGCTCATGAAAACCCAAAATTCCTATCTCACAAAATTAGCATATTTCATCCGACCAATAAAAGAAAAGTGTTTTTAATACAAAAAACGTCAACCTTCAAATAATCATGTACAGTTATGCACTCAATACTTGGTCGGGAATCCTTTTGCAGAAATGACTGCTTCAATGCGGCGTGGCATGGAGGCAAACAGCCTGTGGCACTGCTGAGGTCTTATGGAGGCCCAGGATGCTTCGATAGCGGCCTTTAGCTCATCCAGAGTGTTGGGTCTTGAGTCTCTCAACGTTCTCTTCACAATATCCCACAGATTCTCTATGGGGTTCAGGTCAGGAGAGTTGGCAGGCCAATTGAGCACAGTCATATTATGGTCAGTAAACCATTTACCAGTGGTTTTGGCACTGTGAGCAGGTGCCAGGTCGTGCTGAAAAATGAAATCTTCATCTCCATAAAGCTTTTCAGCAGATGGAAGCATAAAGTGCTCCAAAATCTCCTGATAGCTAGCTGCATTGACCCTGCCCTTGATAAAACACAGTGGACCAACACCAGCAGCTGACACGGCACCCCAGACCATCACTGACTGTGGGTACTTGACACTGGACTTCTGGCATTTTGGCATTTCCTTCTCCCCAGTCTTCCTCCAGACTCTGGCACCTTGATTTCCGAATGACATGCAGAATTTGCTTTCATCCGAAAATAGTACTTTGGACCACTGAGCAACAGTCCAGTGCTGCTTCTCTGTAGCCCAGGTCAGGCGCTTCTGCCGCTCTTTCTGGTTCAAAAGTGGCTTGACCTGGGGAATGTGGCACGTGTAGCCCATTTCCTGCACACGCCTGTGCACGGTGGCTCTGGATGTTTCTACTCCAGACTCAGTCCACTGCTTCCACAGGTCCCCCAAGGTCTGGAATCGGCCCTTCTCCACAATCTTCCTCAGGGTCCGGTCACCTCTTCTCGTTGTGCAGCGTTTTCTGCCACACTTTTTCCTTCCCACAGACTTCCCACTGAGGTGCCTTGATACAGCACTCTGGGAACAGCCTATTCGTTCAGAAATTTCTTTCTGTGTCTTACCCTCTTGCTTGAGGGTGTCAATAGTGGCCTTCTGGACAGCAGTCAGGTCGGCAGTCTTACCCATGATTGGGGTTTTGAGTGATGAACCAGGCTGGGAGTTTTAAAGGCCTCAGGAATCTTTTGCAGGTGTTTAGAGTTAACTCGTTGATTCAGATGATTAGGTTCATAGCTCGTTTAGAGACCCTTTTAATGATATGCTAATTTTGTGAGATAGGAATTTTGGGTTTTCATGAGCTGTATGTCATAATCATCCGTATTAAGACAATAAAAGACCTGAAATATTTCAGTTAGTGTGCAATGAATCTAAAATATATGAATGTTGAATTTTCATCATGACATTATGGAAAATAATGAACTTTATCACAATATGCTAATATTTTGAGAAGGACCTGTACATCATAGCTGTGGTTGTTTGGGAAAAGGTTTACATGTCACCTTAGTTTGATGCTTGCATTAGCACTGTTGCTAAACTAGTAAAAGGTAGATCTAAGCTTAAATTCTTTCTCCAACACCAAATCTTTCCCAACCTCAAGTCTTACAGCTTTTACTGAGTTGATTCATTCATTTGTAACACAACTCATATAAGCAAATCAGCCTCATGTTCTCTGATGGCTACCAGAACCAAATTCTTCAGTTAAGTTCTTATTGGATTTTTAGGTAGGATTGTTATCAAAACAAAGTAGCTAAGGTAGACTTGAACTATAATATGACTAATATGGCTAATATTAAAAATAAATTTTTAAAGTGCAGTGGTAAAAAGTGTTTGGTCTCAGATGTCAGACAAAAATCACAATCAGATCCAGCAGACAATGGTTTAAAGCTTTAAAGACATAGTCAATCTGTTTGTTTAATTCAGGATTTCTTTTACTCTTAAGGAAGTGACATTGGGTTCAGGAATGTCGGGGGCGTCTCAACACGCCACACGAGCTTTGGCACGGGAGTAGGCGTGTGTGGGCGTCCGGTGCAGGATAGCAAAAGGTTTGAGCGCTGCCATGAGTGGCATTCCAGTGGGACGCATCACTGCCCAAATATGTGTGGAAGTGAGGGGTCAAAACAGGAAAAGGAAGGAGCAAATTCAAAGACACCACACAATATTTGTAGCCATCAACATGTTTCTATCATAATTATTGCTGGATATTTGACAACTGTTTATATTAGAGTTATTAGAGTTGTCTTCTTGACATTGATCGGTCTTTAGAGCATAGTCCACACAGTTCATTCAACAGGATTGCAGGCATGGTCATCCTAGAAGCTCATCGTTTGCCTGCTTTTTGTGTTCCAATTCTAGTTTTGATGTGTTTAAAATTTGCATCGAAGTTTCAACCATATGTTGATTTAGAGGTGAATAGGGTTGAAAGCCTCATCTTGACTTTCCCAATAATTTTTATTGTCAGTGCTGCAAAATAATGAATTGTGTCTTGTCTAACTATGAATGTCTGTAAATGATCAAAAAGGCTGGAGCTTGGGGCCATTTGAGAAGTATACCCTGATTTATCCACCCCATAATCAGTTTTTGTTTGGGGTTTTGGATCATTGTCTACTTGTACCACCCAATTGTGTCTGTCTTCTGTCACAAAACAGACCCTTTTAGCATGATGCTGCCACTACCATGCTTGACAGTTATGGAGTGTTCTTATGTGTGAAAGCTTCACATTGACTTCTTTTACTCATTTTTGATGATAAAATAGATAAATCTTTCCAATTTAGATTGGATAGCTGCAAATTTCAGTTCAGCTTAAAGGCGTCAATTATGGACTGTGGACTATGCTTAAAAGTCAGATCTGCCCATGGAAAACATACTATTTAATGAACATAGCATTTCTAATGAAATAATTCACACCCATTAGGACTGTATGTACACTTCTGACATCGTATGTTTACACACCTTGCCAGAAGAACAGATTTACCTAACAGGTTAAAGTTAATAAGTTTAGTTGCTGTACTTGTGATCATTGACCCAGAGAGAGAAACCATGCAGAGAGTGGCCCATGTAGGAAAAGCTCAGGGGGATTTCTCTCCTGTAAAAGCAGTAGGTGACGCTCAAGTAAACAAGCCAACTGATCTGGGCTGTTAAAACTCTTGAAAACCACTTCAAAAGAGTCTGTGAGGGAAGGTTGCGGTTTTTGCGCGCTCTCACCTCATGCTGTTTTGGAGAAGCATACTTTATGCTCTTTTCACCCACTACGCATTTAAATAGCCTAAATATAGTCTGATTTCCATCAATAACAACTCCTGTTTTTTTCTGTCCTGGACCTGGAAACAGAACCGGGCTCACCCACGCAAGTTTTCTTTTTCTGTCTTTTTTATGGTATAAACCTTTTTTTAAAAGGGGATGTACATCATTTGAGCTGATCTCTCTGTATTCCGCAGTTTCAAACGGCACTAACATGCACATTTCCTTGTTGAAAAAAGACTTGACTTTTAAATACCACTGCAGCACATTAAAAGAAAGTCTCCGTTTACGCACACAGCAGGCCTACATAACACAATGCGCACAAGAACGCCAATAGAAGCCATGCTGGCTCTCCACACGCCTCGGTCCACAACCCACGCTGCCTGTCTGTGGGAACATCTGTGATGTGAACGGTGACGTATAAAGAGCTCTGGGTGGGTTTGACTTTCCTCTACTCGAGCCCCCTCTCCCTCCCACAACCACTTGTTCCCTACCCTCTGTTATCTTCTCGAGAACTATGAATATTCCTCCCACCTTGTTGCGGCCATCTGAGCTTCTTTGAATCACCATTCAGGGCGGTTAATAGGACGGGTGTTTATTTGGAAAGGGGCAATGCTTTCTTTATATGCTTCAGCCCTCGTTCCACATAGTTGGAAGGAGGGCTGAAGCAGCCGTGAAAAACAATTAGAATCACGTAGAATCACAATATTCACTGGAAGCCTTGAGGTCATGTGTTTTTCAAATGGGTAATGATGAATTATGAATCTCACACTGATAGAATGAATTGCCATGATCTGCTGTCCCAATAAGAGATATCTGTTACATGCAGATCTATAGGCCTTTACATTCTGGGCCTCACAGCTTTTAACTATATATATAATAGAAATAAAGTAACCTGTATTGTCCCTCAATAGGGAAATTCAGGTGTACGAGTAGCAAAGTATCATGCAGATTTACAGAATAGTAAACAAATACGAACACATAAAGGGATAATAGCAAGCTGTACGGCAAATTGACAGCATAAGAACAAATTCTGTACAGTTGTTTAGCCTAGGATACTCAGATTCAAAGAAACATGCAACTGAGTAGGATTATTTGCATACATGTGCATGTATATTAGCGCATAAAATACAACAGAAACGGAAAAGCTGTGCAAGTAACAGCATATATATATGTAGGATAGCATAGTATTGCTGAGGCATGTAAATTTAGGCTGACGTGCCACAGATAAGTTTTAAGCCATGCTGCAAAGCTTTGCAGCGAGTCTGAGTGGATTTTGTAGTTAAACATTGCCACCTACTGGAGACATTATAGAATTGCAGGTAAGCGCATTGCAAATGCATTCTCGTTTAGTCATGTCCAGAGGTAGGTAGTAACATTTACTTGAGTTACTTTAAAAAGAAATACTTCTAGGAGTAGCTCTACTGCACTTTACTTTTTACTTTGACTTGAGTGATATTTTTTGGAAGTAACGCCACTCGTACTGTATTCTTTAACCTGACAAAGTGATGACTTGTTGTAATAACAGATGAAGGTTGATCTCCCTGAATGTTCTCAAGAGGAACAGCCTGGAAAGAAAGATCGTCTGTTAAGGAAGTTAATCACAAAATCAGTTAAGCTGGAAGATGGTCATTATTCATTGCTTTACCCCCGCGGCATACGGATCTGAAAATGCCTAACAATAAGAAAATAGCTAAACAGTTTGTTTAGAATTTTAGGAAGTTTACCAAAGACCATCAGTTCGGTTCTGACTACACTAACTTCATCAATGACACAATTTCCAAGAGCTGTGCTGAGAAAATTTCAGTTGAAGATCTTGGATGATGTAATGGGCACAGAAAACAGGCTTTCTTGTTATATCAAGGACTCTATGCTCTATGCAGGAAAGGCAGAGTCCAAGTCCTCACATAAATAAATAAGTAACTGCTGCCATACCACAGCATAAAAGGTCCATAGAGGTGAGGAACAAAGATATGGATAATGATGGTTTCCATATGTTGGGTGTACAGTGGTGTGTAAAATCAGACTTACTGAATTTCAAGATCATCCTCAAAGATAGCCCTCTGGCACGAAGAGGAGTCTTATCCACCAAAAGTTCCATTTACAATCCTTTGGTATTTCTGCCACCAGTCATCATGGTTGCAAAAAGAATTGTGAAGGCATGCTGGTTGGGATGATCTACTACAGCCCAGGAGTGGAGGCAGTAACAGAAGCTATGGAGAACAGCAGCCACTGTTCTTTGTTTACCTTTGCTACTCAACTCAAGGCCCTATGGACCACCTATTCTTCAGAACGGTTAATGTATGACGTAGTGTTTGGGCAGACAAAAATAAGTTTAGGATTAAACAATCTAAATATTATTTATTTCATGGTGTTTTGCTTTGTGGTTTTAAAACTATGGGGTTCCATTAGTGCCATAAATATGTTTATGAGTCTGTGCACATCTATGTGTCTAAGTACGCTGTGTATGTACTGTGTTTATGTCTGTGTTAGCTGTATATGTACTGTGCTTCTGTCTATGTAAGCTGTATATGTTAGGTGCTTATGTTAAGTGTATATGTTAGTATGGGGTTCCATTAGTGTTAAAAATATGTTTATATGTCTATGCACATGTCTATGTGTCTGTGTTAGCTGTATATGTACTGTGTTTATGTTTATGTAAGCTGTATATGTCATGCGCTTATGTTAAGTGAATATGTTAGATGTACATGTTAGGCGCTAATGTTAGTTGTTTCTGTTAAGTGTATATGTTGGGTGCTTGTGTCCATGTTAAGTGTATGTTAGGTGCTTATGTTAGTCCCAACCCCCCACGAATACACCACACCCCCATGCACCCTGCACCTCCCCTCAACCCCAGTAAGCTGCTAGAATGGTGATGATACTGTATCTGTACTTCTGCACCCAACCATCCCCTCACTAGGTTAAAAGAAAAAACAGAGGAGGAGTCAGTAAATATGGAGAGCCCATTCATTCAAAATGAAAAGAAATACTGTTATTATAAATTATTAATAAATACTACATCCAATAAATAAATGCCCGCATGAAATACAACAAAATATATAATAGAAAAAAAATCTTTTTTTAGTTTGTCATGTATTTACTTACTTCCAGATTTATTCATTTAAGATTTACTTATATTAAAATTTGTTTCAATATTACTCTATTTTATAATGGTATTTTTTTTTTTGATACTTTTATTTAGTAAAGCTACTTTAGGCATTTCTGGGACTTTTATGTTTTAACCCCATTGTGTCTAGCAATCTTAAATGAAAATCCATGCTCTACATCAGAGATCTTCAACATGGAGGTGACACCATATCTACCATATCTATAACCCCACACTGGAATAAAATAAAAACTGTTGGGGAAAGTCACTATATGCTTCATTTGTAAGAATATGTTCCTTAAAAAATAAAATATATCCACTACCAAAACTGCTCATCTCACAAATTACAAACATTTTGGAACCATTACTGACAATTATGAAATTAACTTTTTTTCTATTGGCGGGGGGTTGGGATTAACATAAGCGCCTAACATACATCTAACATAAACACCTATACAAGCGTTATTCTAACAAATACACTTAACGTATACACTTAACATAAGCACCTAACCTATACAGCTTACATAGACATAAGCACAGTACATATACAGCGTACATAGACACGTAGACGTGTTACATAGACATAGACACATTACATATACAGCTTGCATTGACACATAGACACGTGCAAAGACACATAAACATATTTTGGCACTAATGGAACCCCATATAAACAGCTACCTGATGAAACTAATGCAAGCAGGCCTCTAAGACTTGAGGCTAGTCTGTTCTGTGATTTGTTAAAGTTACGACAAACTTTATTTAAATGAGTGGTCTTAAACATAGATCGGCCTACTGGTGCTCATATACATGCTAATAATTGTATTAATGGTATTTCAAGCACGTGTAACTAAAAGGGTCATGAATTAAGCTACACTACTTCATTAACCAAAACCACTAATGGTAGCGCCATCTAAGTCAAATATTTACATACGACTGGTCGCCATCTTGTGAGAGCCCATAGATGTTCCTCTCCACCATTTTAGTTGTCCATTACTCCATGTGATGGCTAAAATAATATTAAGATCAATTGTTCAAAAGATTATTGATTTATAATTCGGCAAATAATATTTCCTTAAATATTATTTTGCTAGGATAATGGTTCCTAATTAAAACAACATTAAGAATCAGTTATCCTAAAAGTTTATTGACTTCTACTTTGGCAAATCATTCTTTAAAATATTATTTTGTCAAAATAATGTTTTACTTACCTTCTGATTTTGCATTGTGATTGGTTGTTTGAAGACATACCAGTTGCTGTCCTCAATTAGTTTGAAACCTGTTTGACCTTATTCCCAAACTCCTCAAGATAATCCTTGGTTCTTAAACATAAATATCCACATTCAACTGTCATATCTAAATTAGCATATTTCATCCGACCAATAAAAGAAAAGTGTTTTCAATACAAAAAACGTCAACCTTCAAATAATCATGTACAATTATGCACTCAATACTTGGTCGGGAATCCTTTGGCAGAAATGACTGCTTCAATGCGGCGTGGCATGGAGGCAATCAGCCTGTGGCACTGCTGAGGTCTTATGGAGGCCCAGGATGCTTCGATAGCGGCCTTTAGCTCATCCAGAGTGTTGGGTCTTGAGTCTCTCAACGTTCTCTTCACAATATCCCACAGATTCTCTATGGGGTTCAGGTCAGGAGTGTTGGCAGGCCAATTGAGCACAGTGATACCATGGTCAGTAAACCATTTACCAGTGGTTTTGGCACTGTGAGCAGGTGCCAGGTCGTGCTGAAGAATGAAATCTTCATCTCCATAAAGCTTTTCAGCAGATGGAAGCATGAAGTGCTCCAAAATCTCCTGATAGCTAGCTGCATTGACCCTGCCCTTGATAAAACACAGTGGATCAACACCAGCAGCTGACACGGCACTCCAGACCATCACTGACTGTGGGTACTTGACACTGGACTTCTGGCATTTTGGCATTTCCTTCTCCCAAGTCTTCCTCCAGACTCTGGCACCTTGATTTCTGAATGACATGCAGAATTTGCTTTCATCCGAAAAAAGTACTTTGGACCACTGAGCAACAGTCCAGTGCTGCTTCTCTGTAGCTCAGGTCAGGCGCTTCTGCCGCTGTTTCTGGTTCAAAAGTGGCTTGACCTGGGGAATGCGGCACCTGTAGCCCATTTCCTGCACACGCCTGTGCACGGTGGCTCTGGATGTTTCTACTCTAGACTCAGTCCACTGCTTCCGCAGGTCCCCCAAGGTCTGGAATCGGCCCTTCTCCACAATCTTCCTCAGGGTCCGGTCACCTCTTCTCGTTGTGCAGCGTTTTCTGCCACACTTTTTCCTTCCCACAGACTTCCCACTGAGGTGCCTTGATACAGCACTCTGGGAACAGCCTATTCGTTCAGAAATTTCTTTCTGTGTCTTACCCTCTTGCTTGAGGGTGTCAATAGTGGCCTTCTGGACAGCAGTCAGGTCGGCAGTCTTACCCATGATTGGGGTTTTGAGTGATGAACCAGGCTGGGAGTTTTAAAGGCCTCAGGAATCTTTTGCAGGTGTTTAGAGTTAACTTGTTGATTCAGATGATTAGGTTCATAGCTCGTTTAGAGACCCTTTTAATAATATGCTAATTTTGTGAGATAGGAATTTTGGGTTTTCATGAGCTGTATGCCAAAATCATCCGTATTAAGACAATAAAAGACCTGAAATATTTCAGTTAGTGTGCAATGAATCTAAAATATATGAATGTTAAATTTTCATCATGACAGTATGGAAAATAATTAACTTTATCACAATATGCTAATATTTTGAGAAGGACCTGTAATATGATCTACAACAACATTTAATTTCCATTTGAAATCAATAAAGTATTTCTGAATTGAATCGAATTGAATTTTTCTGTCCCTGATCCTGAGCAAGTACGATCGGAGCTGAGTTGGGACTACATGTGACGTGAACAGACTGATGTTCACTGATTGTCCATGGGACCAGGAGAAATTAGAAGGTTTTCGACAAAACAGTGCAGGGAAAGGTTAATAAAACTCAAAATCGATTTCAATAATATTAAGGACCACATTTGCCAGAGCGGGTCAAATCGAAATGTAATGTTACTATTTACAAATTACAGCCCATGCCGGAAGGCTGAAAGAAAAGAAAAAGGACACTAGTCAGCTTTCTGAATTACACTCAGGTAGGGGGCGATGTATTTAAAAACATCCTAAACCAACATCCTAACCTCCTAAACCAACGGATCACACATAAAATAAGCTAATCTGAATCAGCACAAAACAATACTGCCATCAAACAGCAAGTTTGGTTCGGAAATTTATTGACGGTCCTTAAGCGAACCAGTGTCTGCAGGAGGAGGGAGCAGGCAGAGAGCAGCTGCCCGTTATTAGACTGCCTGCAGCGGATCAAACAGGAGGAACCCGCTGAATCGGTGGAGCACGAAGATCCAATATCCAACCTTAAACAAACTTCAGCAAACAAATCAGATTTCTTTTTCATAAAAGGTCCAATCACTCCCAGGGGGACCATATACGCTAAGGAAAGTTACCATCATCCCTTCCTGTTATTATTACATATCGGCCTTCTTTATCTTTAATCTCTGAATTGTGTTCATAATGGTCTTGGTTTGAAATGAGAATGGCCGACCCTCTTTGATGTCCTGATCTATAGAATGAGTGAAATTAATATTTGAAGCCTCCTCTTCTGAGTTTCGCATGTTCAGTTTAAGATAAATGTGTTTCCCAAAGGAATGCTACCTGTGCTTCATACCCTTCGCTCTCAGTTTTGACAATATCTTGCTTCTCTTAATCAGTTTGAGTATTCTATTTACCACTTTCATAGTATAACTAGCCAGTATCACTCCTAAGAGTTGTTTCACAATTTTTAAATAGGGTCTGTGTGACATCTACATTCGTGCTCTGAACTGCAGAGAACACATGAACAAAACATCAACCAATGGAGTATGTATCATGTAAACCGAAAATGTTTGATTGACCTTCCAAAGGTGGGGTCAAAAGAAAAAAACTTGCGTTAGATGTTTAAATGTGACCTTGGTGAAGGAAAGCCTTTCTTCTCCAGGAGGGCCCTCACTTGTAATGGATTCAGCAGGAATCTCATTTATAGTTTCAAAAAAAGAAAGTGTGCCCCTGGCATGTAAATGATCCTTAATTAGGCTCTTTGATGAACTAAGTAAATTTAAGAAGTCTTTTGAGCAGAATCTACATTCTCCCATCTTTATTCTGTGTGATAATATTTTGGAACCTTGGATAAAAGAAAAATAATTCTATTTCTTCCAAACATTAGCCTAGAATATACGGGTCTGTGGCTTATTGCTTTGAACAGTCTTTCTCACAATAAAGAGATTTTACATCCTCTTCAAAAGTCTTACACTTTCTTGTTAGACAACACTCAAGTAAGGAGCTCTTGCTGCTTCTCAGAAACAGCATAAATCAAATGTTTAAACCAAAGATTTGTACAAATAAACTCCTTTTAAACAACACTTGCATAGTCATTTTCTAATCTGCTGAGTCTTGAACTCTATGCGTCGGATCACCAGCTGAATTTCTTACTTAGCTCTGCTTAAACTTTTCCACAACTTCTTGCCTGACTAGTCTGCTTGTGCTCCTTGGTCTTCATGATGGCCTTGACAGAACATCTGGATTTATACTGAGATTAAATTATATGCAGGTGGACTCTGTTTAGGCCTATTAGGGGGGATAATACTAAGACATGCCACACTTTTTATGTTTAAAAAAAGGATCACAACATTAATTTCTTTTATAAAAAAGTACAAAACCCTTTATCTTTTATACACTATCTTGTGTTGGTCTATCACATAAAACCTTAATTAAATACAGTAAGGTTGGCTGCTGTAACATGTAAATTCATAAAAACATTAAAGGGTTTGAATACTTCTGCAAGGCTCTGTATTCACATTGCCTTATAATGTGTTGTGTCCACCACATTGTCCATTAGATGTAGTTGTTGTGAGAGTAATCCATCTGTAGAGAAGCACTGCCAGCAAACCTGCAGTTCGACTTTCATGCAAGAGACAAAAAGAGAGTCAGAGGATCTCCCGTGAAAGTCAGATTTGGAATTTGCAGAAACAAATTACAAACCTTATCTCAATTATTTCACAGTTTTTTGGAGAAGTTGGCCTTGCAGAAAGTGTGGAGTGATGCTGAAAGAAATCACAAAGATAATCCAGTCTCATCCTTTCCGTGTTGCAGTTTATCTTCTTTTTGAGGCACTGGTGCATTCATAACTTTCAGCTCAAAACTTTCTGTACTGAATGAAGTTTAACCCCGTTAGTTCTGTCTTCACACTTACAATGATGACTTTCAAAGAGGACATGTTATTAGCTAACGTATTCAAGAAACAGCAGCTGAACACAAAAAAGCTGCAGAACACACACACACACGCACACACACACACACACACACACACACACACACACACACACACACACACACACACACACACACACACACACACTCTTGTTTTGCCATATGTAGTGAGGACCATGTGTTGACTCCCATTGACTTCCATTGATTTTCAGTCATTTTCAACCATTTCTATGCCCTAACCCTGACAATAACCCCAAACCTAATCATTACCAGTGCATGCCTAACCCTAACCTTAACCTAAACTCAGTTCACACCTTAGTCCTAAACCTAACCGTTAACAAAATAGGTTGTGAGGACCAGCAAAATGTCTTCACTTTGGTACAAACGGTCCTCAATTTGATGGTGAAATCGGAAAAATGGTTCTCACTGTGATGCCAAGACAGGAACACACACACACTGACTTCTATTCATTCTCTTTTGATTTCTATGCTCTAACCCTGAACCTAACCCTAAACCTAAGGTCACGGGTACATACACTACTAGTCAAAAGTTTTAGACACACTTTTTCTTTGAATGGTTTTCTTTATTTTCATGATCATTTACATTGTATGTAGATTCTCACTGAAGGCATCATAACTGACAATAAACACATATAGCAAACAAAAATTTGTAAAATAACTTTAAATATATTTTTTATTTTAGATTCCTTAAAGTAGCTGCCCTTTGCTGTAATGACTGAAATATTAGCCTTGGGCTGCTTCTCAAGGAACCTCTGGGAAGTTCCTCAGACTCTTTGGAAACCATTTCAGGTGACCACCTCATGAAGCTCATGGAGAGAACACCAAGACAGCAAATCAGTCATCAAAGCAAAGGGTGGCTATTTGGAAGAATCTCAAATGTAAAATGTTTAGAGTCATTTCACATTTTTTGTTTACTACATAATTCCATGTGTTTTCATTCATAGTTTTGATGCCTTTGGTGAAAATCTACGATGTAAATATTTGTGAAAATAAAGAGATCCATTAAGTGAGAAAGTGTATCAAAACGTTCGACTGGTAGTGTAACCCTAAACTCAATTCACAACTTAGCCCTAAACCTAAGCATTAGCCGAATTTGCATTACAGTTAGTTTTCCTCCCTACATTATCTTACATGTAGAATGCACAACTAAAAGCTGTCAGTTGATTAAACAGCTGCATTTATACCTAGATGAAAGTACACTGCTCAAAAAAGGGAACCTCCAAAGAAATGCCACCCCACACCGTTACTGACCCACTGCCAAACTGGTCTTGCTGAAGGATGCTGCAGGCAGCAGATCGCTCTCCACGGTGTCTCCAGACTCTGTCACGTCTGTCACATGTGCTCAGTGTGAACCTGCTTTCATCTGTGAAGAGCACAGGGCGCCAGTGGCGAATTTGCCAATCCTGGTGTTCTCTGGCAAATTCCAAGCGTCCTGCACGGTGTTGGGGTGTGACCACAACCCCCATTTGTGGACGTCGGGCCTTCATACCATCCTCATGGAGTCGGTTTCTAACCGTTTGTGCAGACACATGCACATTTGTGGCCTGCTGGAGGTCATTTTGCAGGGCTCTGGCAGTGCTCCTCCTGTTCCTCCTTGCACAAAGACGGAGGCAGCGGTCCTGCTGCTGGGTTGTTGCCCTCCTAGGGCCTCCTCCACGTCTCCTGGTGTACTGGCCTGTCTCCTGGTAGCGCCTCCAGGCTCTGGACACTACGCTGACAGACACAACAAACCTTCTTGCCACAGCTCGCATTGATGTGCCATCCTGGATGAGCTGCACTACCTGAGCCACTTGTGTGGGTTGTAGAGTCCGTCTCATGCTACCACGAGTGTGAAAGCACCACCAATATTCAAAAGTG
Organism: Girardinichthys multiradiatus; assembly: GCF_021462225.1. Lineage (NCBI taxonomy): Eukaryota > Metazoa > Chordata > Actinopteri > Cyprinodontiformes > Goodeidae > Girardinichthys > Girardinichthys multiradiatus. Next base: position 12,687,144 of record NC_061818.1, read on the forward strand.
ACCAAAACATCAGCCAGAAAGCATAGGTACTGAGAAGTGGTCTGTGGTCCCCACCTGCAGAACCACTCCTTTATTGAGAGTGTCTTGCTAATCGCCAAAGATTTCCCCCTGTTGTCTATTTCATTTGCACTACAGCTGTGAAATTGATTGTCAATCAGTGTTGCTTCCTAAGTGGACAGTTTGATTTCACATAAGTTTGATTTACTTGGAGTTATGTTGGGTTGTTTAAGTGTTCCCTTTATTTTTTGAGCAGTGTATATAGAATTAAGTGGATTCTGAAGAAAATAGGAAAAACTTGATTTTAATTAGGGGCATCAAATGAACAATACATTAAATTTTTTTTTTTTGTTGAACGTGTAGGAGATCACAAATGATACATGGTTTGTGCACTGTCAAAAAATCCCAATGAATTACATTATAGTTTGTTTTTAATGTGACAAAATGAATAAAAGCTCAAGGGCTCAAGGACTACTTCAGCATAGGACTGTATATGTGCAAAATTGGACAGTGTAAAAGTACACTGAGCTGGTATAGTACACTGTAAACATGCAAGCATTTAGATTCCTCCCTCACCGCAGTAGATGTGAAAGCAGAAAGAGTGAGTGACAGCTGTTTGAGTGGGAGGGTAAACACACTTGTCATGATGTATTTGTAAATGAGGATCTGATGGTAGTGAGAAGCCATTACTAAAACAAGAAACTGTCAAAAGTGGTTGAGGACATGCTTCAGGACACACTACGCATTACTGGAGTGGAGGAGGAGCTGAATTTGATAAAATGATTTTTTAGCAATGTCCTAATTTTGTTGAGGAAAAAAAACATATTTTGGGTTATATCTTAGTGCAATAAGCAGATATGGGAGTAGCTAGTGAGAACACAAGGCAAGATCTGGGGTGCATGGTTTATTTCCAGAACTATGAGGTTTCTGATTCATGGAGCAGAGACAGTGCGCCCGGTTCCACTCAGTAGGAGGTTCAGTTTTTGAAGAAATGGAGAGCACAGCAGCATTTCTGAATAAGGTGACAAGTTTGCAGAACCCATCTCTGATGAGATGAATGGATCTTCAGTGTGGATAGATATGCATATTTCCAAACTGTTCCAGATAAAGCCAACAACATTGTTCTGATGAAGTTATTTAAAAATATTTTAATTTTTTCTCTTGTCTGAACTCCATATAGGAATCTGTGATGAAGAAAACCTTGCTTTTTCCTTTTTCCAGACTTTAAAATCTCTCAAAAGGCAGTTGTCTGTCATTTAGGTGTGTATTCATTAAAATTTACAAAAAACTGTTTAACATACAGTGCCTCGCTAAAGTGCTCACACACCTTCTCATCATTGAAGGCCTGAAAGTCAGCTGCACCCCATCGTTTTCATCTCCACTGAGTCAGCGTGGACCAAGTAAACACAAACGCTAAAAACAAATCCGAAACATGCAAATAATTCTAATTTACACATTTGATCAAACAATTCGAAATAATTTACTCCCCAACTGACACTTAGATTAAAGCACAATTATACTCTACACTGTGTTGGTCTTTCAAATTAAAATTCAGCTCAAATACCCTGGGGATTAAGGGGAAAAGAAACACTTGTCACCGTTTTACGGATAGTTCTGACCCGCATGCAGTAAACGCTCAAAGGAAACCAGGAAGTGTTTTACAGATTTATTGAAAGCACAGAAGCAAGTATGGTCTTGGCACAGTAGGCAAAGCTGTAAGGAAGAAAGCATAGGTAAGATAAGACGGTAACTAAGATGGGAAACTAATGGTGTTCTGTTTCTTACTAGTTGGTTGTTGACAAACCACCAGGAGGAGAGGGAGTCGGGCCGGAGGAAACAACGTAGGACTACGGAGGTGAGTTCTGCCACGATACTTAGTCCCTTGGACGTTAACGGTGTTTGGAGGATTGTATGGTGGGCACGAGTGGAGCGGTGGAGGGTGGACAGGTTTCGTGGAGGCAGGATCGGAGGCCGAATCCAGGAAAAGATCAGCAGGAGGAAATCCAGCAGCACAGCGTCAACGAGACACCAGTTTGCAGATCCATCCATGGGAAAACGAACTGTTGACAATGACTGGCTTAACCTGAGATACAGTGCCTTGCGAAAGTATTCGGCCCCCTTGAACCTTTCAACCTTTTGCCATATTTCAGGCTTCAAACATAAAGATATAAAAATAAAATGTTTTGTGAAGAATCAACCACAAGTGGGACACAATCGTCAAGTGGAATGAAATTTATTGGATGTGTCAAACGTTTTTAACAAATAAAAAACTGAAAGTGCTGCGTGCAATATTATTCGGCCCCTTTATTTTCAGTGCAGCAATCTCACTCCAGAGGTTCAGAGAGGATCTCTGAATGATCCAATGTTGTCCCAAATGACTGATGATGATAAATAGAATCCACCTGTGTGTAATCAAGTCTCCGTATAAATGCACCTGCTCTGTGATAGTCTCAGGGTTCTGTTCAAAGCGCAGAGAGCATCATGAAGACCAAGGAACACACCAGGCAGGTCCAAGATACTGTTGTGGAGAAGTTTAAAGCCGGATTTGGATACAAAAAGATTTCCCAAGCTTTAAACATCCCAAGGACCACTGTGCAAGCAATCATATTGAAATGGAAGGAGTATCAGACCACTGCAAATCTACCAAGACCCGGCCGTCACTCTAAACTTTCATCTCGAACAAGGAGAAGACTGATCAGAGATGCAGCCAAGAGGCCCATGATCACTCTGGATGAACTGCAGAGATCTACAACTGAGGTGGGAGAGTCTGTCCATAGGACAACAATCAGTCGTACACTGAACAAATCTGGCCTTTATGGAAGAGTGGCAAGAAGAAAGCCATTTCTCAAAGATATCCATAAAAAGTCTCGTTTAAAGTTTGCCACAAGCCACCTGGGAGACACACCAAACATGTGGAAGAAGGTGCTCTGGTCAGATGAAACCAAAATTGAACGTTTGGCCACAATGCAAAACGATATGTTTAGTGTAAAAGCAACACAGCTCATGACCCTGAACACACCATCCCCACTGTCAAACATGGTGGTGGCAGTATCATGGTTTGGGCCTGCTTTTCATCAGCAGGGACAGGAAAGATGGTCAAAATTGATGTGAAGATGGATGGGGCCAAATACAGGACCATTCTGGAAGAAAACCTGTTGGAGTCTGCAAGAGACCTGAGACTGGGACAGAGATTTATCTTCCAACAAGACAATGATCCAAAACATAAAGCCAAATCTACAATGGAATGGTTCACAAATAAACGTATCCAGGTGTTGGAATGGCCAAGTCAAAGTCCAGACCTGAATCCAATCGAGAATCTGTGGAAAGAGCTGAAGACTGCTGTTCACGAACGCTCTCCATCCAACCTCACTGAGCTTGAGCTGTTTTGCAAGGAAGAATGGGCAAGAATTTCAGTCTTTCGATTTGCAAAACTGATAGAGACATACCCCAAGCGACTTGCAGCTGTAATTGCGGCAAAGGGTGGCGCTACAAAGTATTAACGCAAGGGGGCAGAATAATATCACACACCCCACTTTTCAGTTTTTTATTTGTTAAAAAAGTTTGACACATCCAATAAATTTCATTCCACTTCACGATTGTGTCCCACTTGTTGTTGATTCTTCACAAAAAATTAGAATTTTATATCTACATGTTTGAAGCCTGAAATGTGGCAAGCGGTTGAAAAGTTCAAGGGGGCCGATAACTTTCGCAAGGCACTGTACATGAAAGTGGGGTGAACACGTAAGGAGGAAGGTAACCGAAGACAAACGGCAGAAGGACCAATAAGGGACTCGATAACATAAGGACCAATAAACCGAGGGGACAGCTTCCTAGACATCGCCTTCATTGGGATGTCCCGAGAGGACAACCAGACTTTCTGTCCTGGCTGATAAACCGGGGAGATGCCTCTTGCGGTCAGTGATGCGCTTGTTCTGGGCGGCGGTGCGTTGGAAGGCTTCAACAGTTCTTCTCCAAATAAGCGTGCACCGGCGAACATGGTGACGGACAGAGGTAACGGCTACGTCACGCTCATCCGCTGCAAAAAGGGGCGGCTGATACCCTGAAGAGGCTTCAAATGGGGAAACACCAGTAGCAGACGAAACCTGAGAATTTATGACGTACTCTACCCAGTTAAGATGCTCTGTCCAGTCTAACGGAGAGGAGGAGTTAAAACGCACCTGAGCGTGGACTCGAGTTGTTGGTTGAGTCTCTCAACTTGGCCATTAGACAAGGGGTGGTAACCCGAGGTCAGCGAGATCTTGGCTCCCAAAGCGGAGCAAAACTGGCGCCAGACCTGGGAGACAAACTGGGGCCCTCGGTGAGATGAAATATCCTGGGGTATACCGTGTAGCCGCATAACATGTTTGATGAGGAGCTGAGCTGTCTGGAAAGCCGAGGGAAGCTTCCTCAACGGCCCGAAGTGACAAGCCTTAGAAAAACGATCTATAATAGTCAAAATGACAGTCATGCCTCTGGATGAAGGTGACCCAGTTACAAAGTCCAAAGCTACAGGGATTGGACAATGAAACTGAAACACCTGGTTTTAGACCACAATAATTTATTAGTATGTTGTAGGGCCTCCTTTTGCGGCCAATACAGCATCAATTCATCTTGGGAATGACATATACAAGTCCTGCACAGTGGTCAGAGGGATTTTAAGCCATTCTTCTTGCAGGATAGTGGCCAGGACACTACGTGATACAGGTGGAGGAAAACGTTTCCTGACTCTCTCCTCCAAAACACCCCAAAGTGGCTCAATAATATTTAGATCTGGTGACTGTGCAGGCCATGGGAGATGTTCAACTTCACTTTCATGTTCATCAAACCAATCTTTCACCAGTCCTGCTGTGTGTATTGGTGCATTGTCATCCTGATACACGGCACCGCCTTCAGGATACAATGTTTGAACCATTGGATGCACATGGTCCTCAAGAATGGTTCGGTAGTCCTTGGCAGTGACACTTCCTTCTAGCACAAGTATTGGACCAAGGGAATGCCATGATATGGCAGCCCAAACCATCACTGATCCACCCCCATGCTTCACTCTGGGCATGCAACAGTCTGGGTGGTACGCTTCTTTGGGGCTTCTCCACACCGTAACTCTCCCGGATGTGGGGAAAACAGTAAAGGTGGACTCATCAGAGAACAATACATGTTTCACATTGTCCACAGCCTAAGATTTGCGCTCCTTGCACCATTGAAACCGACGTTTGGCATTGGCATGAGTGACCAAAGGTTTGGCTATAGCAGCCCGGCCGTGTATATTGACCCTGTGGAGCTCCCGACGGACAGTTCTGGTGGAAACAGGAGAGATGAGGTGCACATTAAATCCCCCTGGTGGATCCTAACTAAATGGTAAGCATTTCTAAGGTCTAGTTTCGTGAAAACTGTGGCCTCACGTACAGGCTCGAAAGCAGGGGAAAGCAGTGGAAGAGGGTAACTATTCCTACTGGTGATGTTGTTTAATCCCCAGTAATCAATGCATGGTCGCAAAGAACTATCCTTAACAAAAAAGAAACCTGCACCTAGGGGTGAAGAGGATGGCCGAATTAAACCTGCAGAGGGACTCGTCAATATATTTCTCCATAGACTGTCGCTCATGTTGAGAAATGGGATAAAGTCTGCTAGAGGGAAAAGTGGCTTCAGGAAGTTGATTGATAGGACAATCATAAGGCCATGAGCAGGTAAGGAAAGTGCCTTGGATTTACTGAAGGCCTGCTTAAGGTCAAGGTAGAGCTCAGGAACGTGTGATAAATCAGGAAAATCACTTTCATTGATAGCGGGATCGATGGAAGTGGGTACGACTGCAACCTTAAGGCAAGAAACGTGACAGCTGGTGGACCATAATTCTACTCTACCCTCAGCCCAATTAAGGTGTGGGTTATGTTTACATAGCCAAGGGAATCCCAAAACCAAAGCATGTTTAGCTGCTGGGAACACATAAAAGGAGATAAGTTCCCGGTGAATACCGGATAAAATAAGTACAATAGGTCTAGTCTGTCATCGTTTTATGGATAGTTCTGACCCGCATGCAGTAAACGCTCAAAGGAAACCAGGAAGTATTTTACAGATTTATTGAAAGCACAGAAGTAAGTACGGTCTTGGCACAGTAGGCAAATCTGTAAGGAAGAAAGCATAGGTAAGTTAAGACGGTAACTAAGATGGGAAACTAATGGTGTTCTGTTTCTTACTAGTTGGTTGTTGACAAACCACCAGGAGGAGAGGAAGTCGGGCCGGAGGAAACAGCATGGAACTACGGAGGTGAGTTACGCCACGATACATAGTCCCTTGGACGTTAATGGTGTTTGGAGGATTGTATGGTGGACACGAGTGGAGCAGTGGAGGGTGGACAGGTTTCGTGGAGGCAGGATCGGAGGTCTGAAAAGACAAAATAGGTTAACAAAGTTGAGGCAAGCAATACGAGAAGCGGCTCAAAGGTCGGCTTGGATAGTACCACTGAAGGCTAACACTTGAACGCTGACATGCTTGCTGCCTCCTGCTTAAATACTCCAGGAGCCTCATCACCGGTGCATGGAGAACACCTGTCTCACCGCTCCTGCTCTCCAACGCCCTCTAGAAAACCAAACACAAACAAAGCAAAAAAACACAGAGAACTCCAACCCTGACAATACTTTTTTAAGGCACTGTATAAACAGTGTTTATTATTCATCACTACTGAATTTGAACAATACATATTATTGTGCAATATAAAATAAGAGCGACTGGATGTCACTGGTGAAGTAATTTAGACGTAAGGTTTCATTCAATAATACGAAGTCAAAGGCATAAAAAATGTCTTGTGGTGTTTTACAAGGTCCCGTGCTGGGACTGGAAGTTTTTAGGGTTATTATAAATGTTTGGACTGCAATTTTATAACTCATAATTTCTCAAGATTTTACCATTGAAATCACTTCAGGGTAAGATGTAAAATCAATAAAATAATGCATCATGATGGCTTCATGTTAACAAATGTGAGTAATAATAAATAATAATATATATTAAATAATAATAATAATAATATTAATACATGTTATGGTGCTTTATGGTGCAAGGGACAATCCGAATATACAGTTACATCTCAAAAATTTAAATGTCGTGAAAAAGTTAGATATTTATTGTCCCTCATTTCAGAAGGTGAAACTCATATATCACAGTAGTTCAATTTCAAGCCATTTTTATAATTTTGATTATTTTGGCTAACAGGTAATGAAAACCCAAAAGTGTCTCATAAAATTAGAAAATTACATAAGATCAATAAAAAAATGAAATTTTACACAGAAATATCAGGCTTCTGCGCAGTATGCTCATTTCTATGCTCTTAAAACTTGGTTAGGGGTCCCTTCATGAATTACTGCATCAGTGCTTTACTTTCATCTGAAGAGGGCGTCACTTGATACGCTGACTCCAGCCTCACTCCACTCCTTGTGAAGCTCCCCCAAATTCCTGAATCGATTTTGCTTGATGGTTATCCCTGTTGCTGGTGCAACTTTTTCTTCCATACATTTTCCTTCTTCTCAACTTTCCATGAATATGCTTAGATACAGCAGATTATGAACAACCAGCTTTTTGCAGTGATGCAGATGGAGACATTTGTTGTTTTCATTCGAGCAAAACTATTAATGAAAATAAAATTCTTCCTACAATGGAAATGTTGGGTACAACACAAAGTATTTGTCTTTGTAGACCCAATCTTTCCTAGTTAATAAGATCACATCTATTCAGTAACGTTTACTGAAAAACCGAGTCTGCTTTTAAATAATTTACTAAACTTGGATAAATACAGCAAGTGTTTTGAAAGAAATAATGACCCAAATCCTCTTCTTATAACTGAGAATAGACTACATTTGTTCAAAAAAGCCCAAAAGTTTGTAAACTAGATGCCTTTTAGCAAACATGCAAAAACCTTTTTAGGTTTTGGATCTATTATGATTTACACATCCCTTATCAAAGCAAATCAGACCTCTTTATTTGCTTAATTGAAATATTGCATGTTCAGTTTATCATTGAGCAGGTAAAAAAAGTTCTCAATACAATTTTTTGTGATTTTAGTTTTTTAAAACATTGTATTTTTTTGGCCTGTAAGTACTTGTGACCCAACAACTTTGCCCCACGCGACAAAAGGTTTGGACACCACTGATGTAGATTTAGGTTTATTGCCCTGTTGGTTAATCCTCTAACTAAAGATGCAGTAGGGAGTTCTGACAAAACCATGGGTATAGCTTGAAAATGTTAACACAATTTGAAACACAATTTACAGGTCCCTCCCTCTTGCTCTCTCCTGTGCTAGACAGGTCCTTCTCAAAATATTAGCATATTGTGATAAAGTTCATTATTTTCCATAATGTCATGATGAAAATTTAACATTCATATATTTTAGATTCATTGCACACTAACTGAAATATTTCAGGTCTTTTATTGTCTTAATACGGATGATTTTGGCATACAGCTCATGAAAACCCAAAATTCCTATCTCACAAAATTAGCATATTTCATCCGACCAATAAAAGAAAAGTGTTTTTAATTCAAAAAACGTCAACCTTCAAATAATCATGTACAGTTATGCACTCAATACTTGGTCGGGAATCTTTTGGCAGAAATGACTGCTTCAATGTGGCGTGGCGTGGAGGCAATCAGCCTGTGGCACTGCTGAGGCCCAGGATGCTTCGATAGCGGCCTTTAGCTCATCCAGAGTGTTGGGTCTTGAGTCTCTCAACGTTCTCTTCACAATATCCCACAGATTCTCTATGGGGTTCAGGTCAGGAGAGTTGGCAGGCCAATTGAGCACAGTGATACCATGGTCAGTAAACCATTTACCAGTGGTTTTGGCACTGTGAGCAGGTGCCAGGTCGTGCTGAAAAATGAAATCTTCATCTCCATAAAGCTTTTCAGCAGATGGAAGCATGAAGTGCTCCAAAATCTCCTGATAGCTAGCTGCATTGACCCTGCCCTTGATAAAACACAGTGGACCAACACCAGCAGCTGACACAGCACCCCAGACCATCACTGACTGTGGGTACTTGACACTGGACTTCTGGCATTTTGGCATTTCCTTCTCCCCAGTCTTCCTCCAGACTCTGGCACCTTGATTTCCGAATGACATGCAGAATTTGCTTTCATCCGAAAAAAGTACTTTGGACCACTGAGCAACAGTCCAATGCTGCTTCTCTGTAGCCCAGGTCAGGCGCTTCTGCCGCTGTTTCTGGTTCAAAAGTGGCTTGACCTGGAGAATGCGGCACCTGTAGCCCATATCCTGCTCTGGATGTTTCTACTCCAGACTCAGTCCACTGCTTCCGCAGGTCCCCCAAGGTCTGGAATCGGCCCTTCTCCACAATCTTCCTCAGGGTCCGGTCACCTCTTCTCGTTGTGCAGCGTTTTCTGCCACACTTTTTCCTTCCCACAGACTTCCCACTGAGGTGCCTTGATACAGCACTCTGGGAACAGCCTATTTGTTCAGAAATTTCTTTCTGTGTTTTACCCTCTTGCTTGAGGGTATCAATAGTGGCCTTCTGGACAGCAGTCAGGTCGGCAGTCTTACCCATGATTGGGGTTTTGAGTGATGAACCAGGCTGGGAGTTTTAAAGGCCTCAGGAATCTTTTGCAGGTGTTTAGAGTTAACTCGTTGATTCAGATGATTAGGTTCATAGCTCGTTTAGAGACCCTTTTAATGATATGCTAATTTTGTGAGATAGGAATTTTGGGTTTTCATGAGCTGTATGCCAAAATCATCCGTATTAAGACAATAAAAGACCTGAAATATTTCAGTTAGTGTGCAATGAATCTAAAATATATGAATGTTAAATTTTCATCATGACATTATGGAAAATAATTAACTTTATCACAATATGCTAATATTTTGAGAAGGACCTGTACAGCCCTCACTCCACAGCTCCTCTCCCACAGTGGAGCCTGCCGTGAACGCCGATGTCTTGATAGGTTTGCATTTGTGCAATACTGTTTCCATTTCCAGATGTTAAACCTGGGATATTGTTTTATAGTCTAATCCTGCTTTAAAACCTGTCCACATATGTATGCTGAGGGGTTTATAAATGACAAAGTCAGTGTTACGTTTAGAATGGCTGTCTTTATTCAGAACGTCAAGAAAAACACAAAAACACAAATTTAAACAAGCTCACCTTCCTCCAGACAAACCAGATTTCCTTTTTTACAAAACATACATCTAACATTACTTTACCCTACAAATAATTATAAAAGAGACACCAACAGAACATTAGTAATGAAACTACCAATGAAACTTTGTTTTGAAATCCGAATATTCCACCCCCTCTCTGGTATCAAACACATCCCAACTCTTTGCCCACATGCAGGCCAGTTTCCTGTCAAAGAAAACTTAGATTGGATTCATAATTATGACTACGAGTGACTGTCTCTACTACTTCACAGCAGACTGCACAGAATGGTATCACAACAGTAAGATCTGCATTTAAGAAATAAGTAATGAATAGCCTAAAGTTAGGTAGATGTCTCAGAAGAGCAGAACGGTGGTTTATATGCAGGTAAATTATGTTTTTAATACTTTCATAGGAGAAGTAACCCGATAATGAAGGGTGACACACTGGATTCAGATATTACTGCAGTTTTTATTTTACCACGTGTAGAACATGGCATATTACCATGCTGATGGATTGTTGTTCAAAAATCTCTTGATTTAAATATCTTTGTCTGAGTAAGTGTGGTGAGTTTTATTAGAGGATCAAGGTTATGCCTTTATTTTTAGAGTTAAGCTGTATGCATTGGAAACTAGAGAGATAACGTTTCCTAAACGGCCACCGAACCTGATCTACAAACCGCTTCCACTCCCCTCCACATCTTCAATCTCCACCGAGCGCTTGCGGATCACAGAGTTTACCCTCTTGCCACTCTTGGCCTGTATCAGCATCTTGGCCTTGCAGGGAGCCCGGTACTGAGGCAGGCTAGTCTTGGTGGTGTCCAGCTCCTCCGGGTCATCCTGCTGGGCCCGGAGGGCTGCGATCACATCCTTGTCCGAGGGACTGAGGGTCAGGCAGCCACAGGGGCGACCCTCCGCTCCAGTCTCTCCTGCCTCTCCTACTTCCTGCTGGTCATCCTCCACCGTCATGAAGGCATCACCCCAGAGGCTCTCGCAGAGATCCCTGCCATGCTGATACATCTGCAGGCACACAAACCACACAAATGGATAAATTTGGTTAAATCAAAAAATTTACTATAAAAACCAATGCATTCATTTCATAGTCTGTGACTAGAGAGTGAAAATTTATTTCCTTCAGCTTCAATTTCAGATGTCTTTTCAGATTTAAAATGTTTAAAACATAAACACATAGACTAAATTCACAATGTTTAGAAATAAATACTCTAAGGGCATCATATGGTATCAGTGTTTTGAGGATACTTTTCAAATGTGTAGAAAAAGACAAGTAAAGAACGCTTGATTGACTATAGCTGAAATATGTCAATCATGAATTTGCCACTCACATGTTTGTTCTCATATCGTCGTTTTATTTTAGAACCTAAAATAAAACACCAGGCCTCACATGTCTCAGTTAAGGTCAGAGTTCACAATTCAATAGCAACTATGGCATCTGTTGGAGAGTTCCAAAGTGCTACTGACTAAAACAAAAAGAAACACAAAGACCAGTCTTCTATTTGCCAAAAACATCTTGCTGATGCCCATGACTTTTGGGAAAATATTCTGGGGACTGACGAGACAAAAGTGGAAAATTTTGTCTGTCCCATTACATCTAGGGTAAAACTAACAGGATTTCAGAAAAGGAACATCATATTTAGACTCAAACATGGTGGTGGTAGTGTAATGATCTGGGGCTGCTTTGATTGATAAAACTATTAATTCTGGTATATAGACAACTCAAAAAAAAAACTATAAATCTTTTCAGATTTTTTAAAGCTCATTTGGGGCTGCATGGTGGGGCAGTTGGTAGCACTGTTGCCTTGCAGCAAGAAGGTCCTGGGTTCGATTCCTGGCCGGGGGTCTTTCTGCATGGAGTTTGCATGTTCTCCCAGTGCATGCGTGGGTTCTCACCGGGTACTCTGGCTTCCTCCCAAAGTCCAAAGACATGCCTGTTAGGTTAATTGATCTCTCTAAATAGCCCTTAGGAGTGTGAATGAGTGTGTGCATGGTTGTATGTGTGTTGCCCTGTGATGGACTGGCGATCTGTCCAGGGTGTACCCCGCCTCTCGCCCATAGACTGCTGGAGATAGGCACCAGCTCCCCCACGACCCACTATGGAATAAGCGGTAGAAAATGACTGACTGACTAAAGCTCATTTAACAAATAATCTTTGGGAATGAACAATGGACTGACACAAACAGTGGCACTGTAGAGCTTCCCGCTACCTCCCAGAAAGGTGGGCATCACCATAGCAACCAATGACTTATTCGCATATTCTTGGTCTCTGGCTTCTTACATTTTTCAGCAGGTTATTTTTCTCATATTAATGCATCATCAAGCCAGTCTTCTGTAGAAATACTGCGTGTATACAAACAGAAGGTGTATCACTGTGTGAAGGGCATCTGTGCATCTTTAGCAAGGACATGCTGATAAAACAAATTTTAATTTAAAGAAGTCTTTCCTGCTTAAATAAATGTAAGGAATTCCAATTTGCAATCCGGAGTTGCCAACTCACAAATGTCATGATGGTTTTAATCTAATCTGGGCTGAGCTTGTCCCTTCAACTGCATTGTTGTGGACCATGATAATGTAATTCAGGGTGGAGGTCCTGCATGCAAAATCAACCTTTGCTCTCTGGCTATAGAGGAGGATAAGCAGAACGTGGTGTAAAATGTAATTACTGAACACAGCCCTTACCACTACTGAGAAGCATTTGCATTTTGGGATCCGTGCACGGGGTATTCACATGTTGTCAGTTCTTTTTGTGGGTTGTGTATGTGATGGAAATTCTTACTGTTAAGTGTTCCAAAGTGTATGACCCTTAGGTTACCTCTCACCTCAGAACATCTGTGTTGGAAGCTGTAAAGCCATTATCAGAAGTTTAATGGTTAAAACCCATCATTTAGGGTGATGTCTCAGGAAGAGCAGATGGTCTGCTCATAGATAACTTGAGGAGGGTCTAGGGCCATAAAACACAGACTCTTTGAAGTTTAGATAACACTGTCATGTTTGGTATAAATACATGTGTGGGACTGGTGTTCGGGGCTCTGCTTAACTGACTTGCTTAGTGACAGAGTCATTCAAACGCTGACTGCCTTTGAATAAATTTTAAAAAGACAAAGTCCAGATTTTCTCTTGTTGTGAGTCAACTTCTCTCCCACTTTGATAAGAAAATTCCACTACATGTACAAGTGGGGAGGATATTGGAATCTGTTTAATACATCATCCATGATGAATTTGACGGGGATTAAGATATCCGGTGTGTCGCAAAAATACTCATGTAAGTCAAATTTTGTTTTTGGGTGGGATTTTATACAATAGATTAGGACAAATTCATGTTTAATTGTGAAGAGGAAGGAAAATGTCAGATTGTTTTCAATCTTTTGCACTGCAGCCACATTGTATTTCTAACAAATCTTGTACTATGAGTTATCCTGACCACTTTGTAGAGATGCATTTAGACAGTTTGGACTGATACTCCTACTGGTAAGAAGGCAAACTAGGCTGATTGTTAGAAGCCCAGCACAAGCACCACCATGAGTTGTGGAAAATATTTTGAACGTTTTTCTGTTTTTGTTTAACCTTCTTGGTGCCAGGAATAAATGGATGCTTGTTTTTTTCAGCTCTCCACCCCTGCCAGCTTTGTGCTGAGTCCTCCTCACGCTTCCCCTTGGGCCTGCCTGAGCTTTACCTCACTGCGATAAACATCCACTGTAATAATTGATTTGCCCTTTTTACGGCTGCTCTGGCCTTGAAAATCTGTTGCTTCTGCCAGGTGTTTTCTCTCTCAGGTGGCTTTGCTGTGCTCCTGCTGCTCTCCTCACCTTGACTACAACATCGTCCTTGAGAGAAAATCAGAATGTATGACTATGAAAACCTTCAGGGTTCACATAACAGCCTCCGACGCCTCTAACATGCCTCTGAGAGAGGATTAATAGAGCTAAACGGCCCCTCAGACAAGACAGAATTAATAAAACTCAAATTACTGCTGACAAAGATGATGTTTTTTACAAGATAGACATTTCTAACCATCTCTAATAAAGGTATACCTGCAAATTTAGGCTGGTTACAATGTGTGGCAAACGTATACATATCTCCTGAACTCCTGTCACATTTTGACCACGGTAAAATGTCGATTTTCAAAGTGCGTGATTAGGATTTTATGTCATAAAACAACACAAAGTAGTGCTTAATTCTGAAGTGGAATAAAGGTAATACAAAAAGTGTTTTATGCGCATGTGTTCTACTCATTCACTCTGATACCCCTAAATAAAATCACAGTGCACAGCACAATCACAATGTCACCTCTTTAGCATGTCCATGTGTGTGCAAATTAATTCCAGTATAAATACTGTGAAAAATTATGACCCAACTGCAAACCCCATAGGAGAGGGTGGTCCGTCTAAACTGAATGGCTGGATAAGGACTGCATTAATCAGAGAAGCAGCCAAGTCCTGTGCACTCCCCAAATCTGGAAGTGCTGTTAAAAAATGCTACAGCTGAAACGCCATAAAAGTCTAGTCTTAAAATAATAATAAACTTTACTTATATAGGATTTTTTTAAAAACAAAGTTACACAGTGCTTCATGTAGATAAAAACAAACCAAAAAATACATAAAATTTTATAATAAAATACAAAAGCTGATATTAAAAGAATAAGAGCTCAATCAAAATAAGCTGATTTACAAAATTGTTTTAAGGAGTTTTAAAAGAGGACATGGAGGCCTGCCTGATATCAAATGGAAGAGCATTCAACAAAAGAGGAGCTCTGATTATGAAATCCTCTCCTTTGCATGCATTCCTCTGGGAAGAGAAAGCAACAGTCGGTTTGACAACCAGTCCTAGAAGGAGTGTAAGGAGAAAGAAGCTCAGAAAAAAAACACTGGGATGAGACTGTTCACAGCTAGCCAGCTCAGTGAAGAAAAAGTTGGAAGGAAATGTTAGGATCTGTGTGTTTTGTATAAGCTGTAGACAATTTAGAGCTTTTAGTGGCAGGTTAGCAAATAATGAATTACAGTTATCAAGATGGCAAGAAACAAAGGCATAAATAAGGATATGTATGTCAATGACAGATGACAAATCTGATTTCTGTTCTTATTGGGAAAATAGCTGTTGTTTTATTTTACTAAAGTGTTTTGTAGAGTTTACATCTAAATCCAGGACTACTAGCGGGTTCCTGGCCTCAGGGGTGCAACAGAAACCAAAAGAAAGAAGTGTCTGTATGACAGGATCTCTGTGGGCTCCAGGTTCAAAAACCATCACCTCAGATATATCATCATTCAATAAGATGTTCCAAGACATCGATTCCTTTATGTCTGAGAGACAGGTAATGGGATCAATGATTGCAGAGACGTCAGAGGCATTTAAGGATAAATACATTTCAGAGTCATCTGCATAAAAATGAAAAGAGATGTTCTGATTGTGGATGACCTGACCCGGTGGTAGCATGTAAATAGAGAACAATAAAGAACCAAGTATTGACCCATGGAGTACACCACTGGTAGGTTTTACAAATCTGGAGGATGTATTACTAATAGATAGAGAGACATATCTGTCCCTTAGGTAAGATGTGAACAACTCCAGAGCGGTCTCAGTCAACAATACCAGAGACGATTTAATAAAACTGTGTGATCAACTGTATCAAACGCAGCAGAGAGGTCTAGGAATACCAGAACAGAACAATAACCAGCATCTAAGTACATCCTAATGCCTTTCATAGCTTTTAGAAGAAGAGAACCAACCCACATTCAAATTTCTCAAGAAGTAAGTTTTCTATTCAAGAAGGTTAAAAACGGAATGTAAAGCACTTTCTTTAAATGTTGGCAATTAAAGGTAATTTGGAAATCGGCCGTTAATTGTTAAAATCATCAGTGTCAAGGCCAGGTTTCTTCGATTATGTTTGGACAACAGCTAATTTAAAAATCAAGAGAACAAACCCATAGGATGAATACTTATTAAACATTGTTAAAATTTCTAGAGATTAAAAGGTTTAAACTTTTAAAAATACATTTGTTGTTAAACATCTAAAATAGAGGAAGAGGACTTCATGCTATTCGTTGTTCTCATTAATTAAGACTGAGAAAGGGGATGAAATGAATTAAACTTCTGCTGTACCTCTAAATACTGAGAGGTAAAGGAAGAAGATACACTTTAGTTTCTGATGTAAGAAATCTTATTAACAAAAAGGAGCAAAATGATTCACATTTCTCAGTAAAAGATACAGTATTTCATTTCTCACATGAGGGCAATCGATTAAAGAGTTAATTGTCTTAAAAGCAATTTAGGTTCTTGGGAATTTGAGTTGTAAGAAGTATTTAGATCTTTCTTAATGTGATAAAAATGTTCTATACTCTGGAAATTGATAGGTGTAAAACATCGAGTGCCTCTCTGGTTACCAGTCACAGAAGCTAGTGTAAAATTAAAACAGTAAAAATGATCTGAAATGTGTATTTTATTAGTTAAAAGATTAACTGTACTGAAACCAAATGTGATGATCTGATCAAGGGTGTGTCCATGTTCATGAGTTTTTGGACTGGAAAACTAAGTATAATTTTCTGCAAGTCATGTAGGGGACACAACAAACATGTAGAAGAAGAGGCTCAGGTCCAAATTTATACTTTTTCGCCCTTGAAACAAAAAGA
Source organism: Girardinichthys multiradiatus (assembly GCF_021462225.1). NCBI lineage: Eukaryota > Metazoa > Chordata > Actinopteri > Cyprinodontiformes > Goodeidae > Girardinichthys > Girardinichthys multiradiatus. The sequence goes on from NC_061818.1 coordinate 12,703,905, forward strand.
TAAACATGCCAAAAAAGGTCTGCACATCACCCTGAATACATCATCCCCACTGTTACACGTGGTGGTGGCAGCATCATGCTGTGGGGATTTTTTTCTTTATAAGGGACAAGTGAGCTGGTTGGAGTTGGTTGGAAGATGGATGGAGCTAAACACAGGGTAATTCTGGAAGAAAACCTATAAAAGGCTGCAAAAGACTTGAGCCTGGGGTGGAGGTTCACCTTTCAGCAGGACAACGACCCTGAAAATACAGCCAGAACTACAGTAGAGTGGTTTAGATTACATTGCCAGCCCTACTAAAGGATTATTACCTTGGAACATTATTGGCACATCTATTTGTACTGAGATTCTATTTTGAAAAAGCAATCTGGGACACACTCTGATGTCAGCATTTGAACTTGAAAAGGAATGGGTTTCTTACCAGCCCCAACCCCATGTTGACACATGGTGGTGGCAGCATCATGCTGTGGGGATATTTTTCTTCAACTGGGACAGCAAGCTAGTCAGAAGTGATGAGAAGATATATGGAGCCATTTACAGGGCAATCCTTGAGGCACTTCTTTCAAATTTTTGTGAAATCATGCATCTCTTTGCTTCCGCTTCAGTTATGCAATACTTTGGGTTAATGTTTGCAAACAAATCCCAATGAAATACACTGAAGTGTGTGGTTGTAATGTGACCAAATGTGAAAAAAAGATTCAGGGCTATGAAAACCTTTGCTGGGCGCTGGTACTTCAAATTATGTAGGAAGCAACAGATGGCAGTAAGCTTCAGCCTCTTTCCCTCTCTGGTGACTTCTTGTAAAGGACGTTGCATTGCCATGTGTATGAATGGTGCTGTATAAATAAACTTGCCTTGCCTTCCCTATAATCAGTCATTAGGATGCCGAGTCACCACCTCCTATAGTTCCCCTGTCTCCTTCCTGCATTAATCATTTCCTGCTTATCCCTGTACTCGCTGTATGTCTCCCTGCTATATCTCTAGCTTTTCCCCACAAAACCTCCTGCCACCTTTCATGCTCTTGCCTGTTGGAAGATTGAGAGCCACAGACGATTCTCAGAGCAGATAAAAAAAAAGATGTAATATGTTTACTGTGTTTGAAGGACAAAATGGATGATGGCTGCATCTCTTAACTACATATGCTCTCTGCCTGACACTTTGGTCTTATCACATCGACCCAATAATACCCACGAGAGCACAAACACAAACATGAACATTTCTGTCCTCCCTCGGGCGGGCATGGTTTGCTGCCAAACTTAATTCAGTAGAAGAAAAAGCAGCTTTACAGGACATGCTGTGATTAAATAAGTGAGATAGACATTTTTCTCCATCTCGCTTTCCAGGTTCTTCCTTTCCTTATCTTATTTAATTTTAACCTTTACATCCTGAAAGCATCAACACTATGCCAAGAAGCAAACTGGAGAAGGAAACAAAAATCCACCTTAGACTTTCATTGAATTAAAACATTTGGAAAATGTATTTCTTATTTTTAATCCTATTTAATTGGGAATATGGTCACTTTACCATGTGTAGTACCTGACTTATGAAAGATTTTGCAGACATCTAATGAAACCAGTTAGTATAAAGCATTCCATTTATGTCACGAGTCAGACTTTGTCTCTCAGGATGATTTAACTGTATTCTAGTTATAAGTTAGTAAACCAATAGGAGTTCCAAACTGTTTTGCTCAGTCACCAGGTTGCTATAGCAATATTACCTGATAACAGTGTATTCCTATTAATTTTATATATTTAATGTGTGAAACTAATTTAATGTTATACAAACAATTCAGGTGTAAACAAAAGAGTCTATTTTGGCAACTATTAATACTTTTCCTACATGTGGCAGCTATATTGAAATTTGATGTTTGGCTTGGTTAAGTGCCTTTAACTTGGAATTTCAACTTTAGGGGTGTGTTCGAACTCAGTAATTTTGACTTATTTGTACAAATGAAATGCACCAACAATATTCTAGTTTTATGCTGTTTCTAGGGTTGGCTATGTGATCTAAACCATGCCATTGTAAATCTGGCTGTATGTTTAGGGTCTCGAGATCTCTAACATGTTTTCTCTCAGCCTTGCCCTGTATTTAGCTCCTTTGATTTTCCCATCAACTCTGACCAGCCTCTGCTCTGAAGAGAAGCATCCCCACAGCATGATACTGCGACTTCTGTGTTATCTTTAACTCTGTGTATAGTGTGTTCAGAGTAATGTTCAGTGTTAGTAAGCATGTGGGTCAAAAAATTCAAATTTGGGTGCATCTGACCAGGGCACCTTCTTTCACCTGTTCACTGTGTGCCCAACTGGTTTGTGGTAAACTGCAAACAGGACTTCTTACAGCTTTCTTCCAACAATGGCTTTCTTTTTGCCACTGTTCCATAAAGGCCAAATGACAGGAGTCCAAAACCATTAGTTGGTCTATTGATAGATTCTCCCCACCTGAGTGTGATTATCTGCAGCCCTTTCAGAGTTCCGTTTCTTAGCTGCTTCTTAGATTATTGCTCTTCTCACCTGACCTTTTAGTTTAGGTAGAGAGCCATGTCTTGTTAGATTTGCATTTGCGCTACTCGTGAAAAGGTTCAAGGCAAAGGATTACTTTTGCAACCCACTATATTTCTGCTACGTCTTGTTGTGTTATGTTTTGTTATTATAAATTATATAGGTTCTAGTGTCCTTTTAGTCTCCTGATTTACTAGAAAATGCCACAAATGTAGTGCTGGAAGTCTTGTGTCAGAGTGCAGAAAACAGATATGCATTGTTTTTGCAGTTCTAACCTCTCTCCTACATAGTCAGAGACACTGAGTGTCTCTGTGAGAGGATCTAGGGAGGCAAATGATGTAACAAAAAAACTACAAAAAACAGAGTGATGCAGAGAGTGCCAGATAGTTTTTTTTTGTAGGTGTGCTACTAAATGTATTAACTTGCTATTCTAACTGACATCTTCCACAATCTGCATTCTCACATCCTACCTTCATCTATGTATATTTGCTATTCACCCACACATTTACCCACATCATCAGAGACAGAGCTGTGGTGGAAACCAAACAAGGCCTGCAGGTTTAGAGTTTTGCTTTGCAGTGCGGCACACGTGAGGTGAGCTGCGCCAGCCTTGAGTAAATCAGCCCTTTCTCTGCTGCCTGGACAGAAAGCGAGCAACTGCACCGCTGTGAACCTTTTAAGAACAAGAGAGGCAAGCTCTTTTGTTTGTGTTCTCTTCAGAAGCGGTGATTTGTTGAATTTGCTGACTGCTCTCACATTTTTCTAATTGCATCCATTTGTTTAAGACATTTCTGTACTCATCCATTTCAGAGCGGCTTAAATTTCTTGCAGCCTATTTGCAGCATTAGTGTTGCCCTACATGAAAATGAGCCACGGCAAGCGCAAAAAGCCCCAGAAATTTGCAGACAATACACCCACAGAAACATGCAGAGATCTTCCCTCTGCATTCTCGCTCTTAATACACTCTGCAATTTCTGCTTATCGTCTAATAACCAGCAGGCAGCCTTATTAGATCTGTGGTCTGTGGGTGTGTGCTCATTCATTTGTGCATGAGAACAGTATTATAGAAGGAGAGGATAAGGAAGATAAGGAGGGGCAGTGGAAACAGGGAGACAGAGAGACAGACAGGCACATTATGAGACAGATTGTCATAGGGTGTGATGTGTGAGAGTTAGTTTGCTGCAGGCCTCGGCTGCACACCAGCCTCCACTGTCACTCCGCTTCTTTTTAAATCACCCAGCTGGCTCCTGCCCAGTGAAGCAGGGCCAGACTCTTTCACGCTTCAGCCAACTGTGTTGGCCTGCTCTGTTAACCCTTCTCTCACATACTGTGACGCAGTTTCACGCCGTCTACTTGCACTCTGGGACTCAGAGGATCGAGGACAATAAGGGGATCTGAGGGATTCCAGCCTATAACTAGTTCTCATCCGGTTTGTATGTTTCAGCTGAGGTGTGGACGGGCTCAGCTTAACAAATGCTAAAAGGGTTGGATAGACTCTGTTCATTTGAATTTTACAGTGCTCTGCAAAACTATTCACACCCATTTGACTTTTTCCTGTTTTGTTTTTCACAACCACAAAATTTAAGCGTGGTTAGAGTTGCTAAAAGGTACTCGAAAGACTCCCATTTGCAGTTTGTCACAAACCATGCATAGAACACAGCAAGGTACTCTGGGCAGCAAAGATCAAAACTGAAAATTTTGGCCTACGTACAAAACAAAAGGTGTGGCAGAAAACAGACACTGCATACCACCTTGAGGATAAACAGACCATCCTTGTGGTGAAACATGGTGGTGAAACCAATAAACCTAACAGTCATGTTTTTGGACAGTGGGAGGAAGCTGGAGTACCCAGTGAGAACCCACACATGCACAGAGAGAACAAGCAAACATCATGCAGAAAGACCACCGGCTGGGAGTCAAACCCAGAACCTTCTTGCTGCAAGGCAACAGTGCTACCAACTGCGTCACCGTGCAGCCCTAGTGCCCAGCGTTCAGAAGAAAACACTGAGACAATAATCTATGAGTGGTTAAAGGTGTATGAATACTTCTGCAATGCCCTGCTGTCAAGCATCTGTAATTGGGCAACAATCAAGAACCGTTAAATACAAAGTACACCTAATAGTAACAGGAACAGTGGCAATTGTTATGGTGTGTGTTTCCATTGTATTATGATGATAAATAAAATATCTTTGTAGGACTGCCACACTGAAAATATCAGTGTGTGTGTTTTTTTTTGTGAGTGGAAAATAACTGGTAAAAAAAATGAAATGATAAGTGTAAAAGGATTTGGTTTACCTGCTGATACTGAACACAGGTTCCAGTGCAGTTCTGCCCTCTGGGGTCTCTGGCCCAGTTACGAGCACATGTCATGTCCATCCTACAGGCGTCAAACCTGAAGAAAGATACCAGACAATTCACAAATGGCAAAAAACTAGCTGCTGATTGATAAATATTATTTCTGTAATAACATATTTTTCATAATTATTTTCATAATAAAAGTTATATAATGTCAAATATTCATGTTTCCGCATGTAATATAAGACTGCAGTTGCTCAGCTGCTCAGATGAAATTACCAATAGGATACAAAATAGATTTAAACAGCATGCAGCTTATCTTAAGCTCACAATTTGACATGCCGTTGTGTATTTTGTCTTTTTTTGCTTGCATGATAAACTGTAAAGAAACACTGACCGATGTGAAATGTGTGAGCACATTATTTTAAATCCTGAAGAATATTGCAGTAGAACAAAAACATATTTGATCTAAAACACAAAAACCCCCACAGCAGATTCACTGAATAGATGATGTCACATGATAAATACAATTAACCCCAAAGTTATCTATACCCTTGGTAGATTTAGATTTAAAATAATTTTGATCTAACCAAGGCATTTGCTTCTGATGGGGAAAAGGACAGGCATCTATGAAAAAATAATAAACAGGAGAATTTTTATTTTGCATTTTATTGAAAAATGGCATGTCAAACATTTCTTATACACCTTCTCAATAATCTGTGTAAAATATTTACTGGCATTACAGAAATTAAACCCTTTTTATAATTGCTGACCAGCTTTTTGTAGTTTTCCCCTGGCCCCCCTTGCCATCCCCTAATCTTTAGTTTCCACAGATTCTCTCTCTGGCCAGACCACCACAAAACATTAATATTACTTGCAGTCAGAAAAATCACATTCTTTAAATTAAAAGATTAATTTAAACCTATATCTGCCAGGGTTATAAATCTTTTCCAGACAAGAAAATACATAGTTAGGCTGTTCCAGGCAGAGAACATAATTTTAATGCTATCAGAGTAGCATTTGCCATCCAGGAATGGTGATATAGAGATAAAACTATGAATTAAATAAATTTGAATTACTGTTTAAAACTGTAAAATGAAGTTAAATATTTCACAGTTGTAGCAGTGCAGTTTTGGTCAAAAAGAATTTGGCACATTTTAGCAGAACCAGATCAGCTCATTTTAGTCTTTATGCCGAGTTAAGCTTATAAGCTTCTCTTGGTCAGTTCAAGCTCATCTCATGATAAATTGTTACAGGGACACATATTTGGGACATATAAACCTTTCCATGAATGTCAATTTTTACCAGTACTGTCTAAATTATGTCATGTGAGGACCTAGCTTGTACACTGTGAGTGTTAGCAGGACATAAGCTGCTTTCCAGTGAGGAAATTAATATTAACCTCCTGAGACCCAGCAATTCATTTTTTGTACACAGTAGTACACATTAGTTTTTTCTTAATTCCTCACATACGTTACTGGTGACTCTAATGAGTCCTGATGTTCCTTAAAGAAGACAACCATAGCTTTCCAATGAAATATTATTTCAACCTGAAAAGACTCACAAAGAGAGGGTTGGCAATTAGAAAGGTTTTAATGATGTGAAATTACATAATTATATCTTTGGCGCTCGGACCTGGGAGGAAGACATGAATGTTGAGAATGATATGAGCTAAGATGAACATTGTAAAGCTTATATTTAGAGATGTCTTCCACCTGATCCGACACTGGTGGTGGATTGGCGGCCAGGGAGCGAGGAAGCCAGGAGTAGATGGGAAGGAAGATGGTGGAGGTGGGGTGGAGGAGGGATGAGCTCAGCTGACAAGCGAGGAGGAACACAGCCGAAGGTCCTTTTAAAACAAGGCGTCGGAAGGCGATTGGATGATGAATCAGGCGGACTGAATGCCGATTGGAAGGCCGGGAGACGCATTGGACGGCGAGACGGCGAGGGTGAGTCTTTCATTCTGAATTTTTGTTAAATTCCATATGTGGGAGTGTGGCCATGCATGCCAAGCATCCTTTTCCTGTCTTTTGAAAATGGCTGCAATCTCGATGAACCCACTTTATGGAACAAGGAAAGGTAAGCATGATTTTCATATCTAAGATGTTTTTCAACGTTACACTTTGATTGTTTTTAGCGTGTAAACATCTAAGGAATATTTTGAGTGAGTTTCCAGGGCACAACTATTTTCATGGGCAAAACGACTGATTTATTCATGTTCACTGTAGTGCACATCAGGACTTTCTTCATGTTTGTTTCATATTAATTTAGACAGCTCTATGACAGAGTGAGAGAAGATTCTCAGTAGAATCATTACAGGAGACTCAGACACACTCACATCTTCTCAGAAGAAGAGAGCGAAGAGAGAATAGCTGAGATAGGAGAGGATGATGCAGATGAGGAGCAAGAGGAATTTGACCAAGATGCAGAGCCAGAGGAAGGGGAGGAAGACACAGAGCCAGCTGAAGTGCGCCATCGTCCATTATCAGCCAAAACCAACACGTAGGCTTTTAAATCGAAGCTACTGTTTAAATGAATTAACAACACACGTTGATAACTTAAATCAACCGAGTGTGTTTTGTTTTTCCCTTAGGTTCTTGCCTCTATCAGAAGAATGCCGAATTGCAGATGATGGTACACAGCAGTACTTCCAGCAGTACATTGACCAGAAACTAATTGAGGATCTGTCCTTCTTTACCAACCAATGCATGGTACTTGATTCAGGCATCAGCATGAACACAATACCAGAGGGGATCAGAACCTTTAAAGGAATATAGGTGTACATGGCATACCTTGGTTATCCCAGAATTAAAATGTACTGGGAGCTAAAACAAGACTCCCAATCATACCTGACTGCCGGCCAAGAGATCGTTTCTACAAGATCTGGTCTTCACTGAGACTAGGCATTGACTTGGAATTGCCAGAAGAGGAAAAGAAAAAGGATCCCCTCTGGGAAGTCAGACCAGTTCTGAAGAGAGTCCTCCAAGGTTTCCTAAACCTACCCAGGCCAACAAAGGTCTGTATTGATGAACAGATGGTGCCATTCACCAGCAGGTGTCCAGTCCATCAGTTAGTACCTGGAAAACCAAATCCAACAGGATTAAAGGTGTTCGTTCTTGCAACTCCAGGTGGCCTAGTATTGGACTTTGAAATTTATATAGGCAAGAACACCTTTGTTCAAAACCAACTGTTGGGAATAGGTGACAATTCAGTCATGTGCTTGACTGACACAGTCCCCAGAGGAACACAGGTCTACTTTGACCAGTATTTCACCACTATCAGTCTTCTGGATGCTCTTCAGGAAAGGGGCCTGTCTGCTACAGGAACAATTCAGAAGAATCGATTCCAAAAGAGTGCCACAAGGTCCTGAGCAAAAAATAACAGGGGTCATCATAAATGATTGTATGGAGACCTTGATGAAATTGCAGTCACCAAGTGGATGGACAACAAGCTTATTGTGATGGCATCAACTTCCCATGGGGTTGTGCCCCAGGATACCTGTTCCAGATGGTTAAAAAAAAAGCAGCAAGTTCAAGTCACAAGACCTGCAGTGGTTGTAGAATACAACAGCAACATGGGAGTGGTGGAAATGTGTGATCGCATGCTCAGCTTCTGCAGAACGTCCAAAAAAGACAATTGAAGGGCTGCATTTAAAATATTCACTCTAATATCATTTATGTACAAGGTAAATAACAATGGCCAAGTACAGAGCCTTGTGGCACCCCCTTATGGATAGGCTGAACCTTAGAAGAAGACCGTCTAACTGACCGTCAACTACCTGGGTTCTATCTTAAAGGAATTCAATTCAAACTTGAGAAAGAGCTTATTCACTTAGGATGACTTTAACCCTTTACCCGCTTATAGCACAAACTAGTGCTAGCTATGTTCAATACATTTTGACCAAACAATTGGTAAAACAAAATCAGTACAGACAGGCTACCTTCCGTGTTCTATACTGAGCATAATGTTTGTTATTTAGAGTCAACTGTTGATTAAGTCTTTATACATTATGAGGTTGTTTTTATTATTTTATCTAGTGATTTTTATACAGAAATAAATAATAAAATCCAATTTTTTTTTCTCAACACTTCATGGAAGCTTTAATGATAGAGATTAGAAACTTAACTCTAACCCAGTTTGCTGGGTAAAACCCTTAACCCAACCCTTTTGTGTTTATCGACCAAAGCCTGGACGAGTCCATATCTCACAAAGTAATGAGTTGTCAAATTGTGTTGTCTTTAACATCACCGTTTTTAGAGTGTAGAAAATGCAATTGTTGCACATTTTGGGCTTTCGACCACATGATCTACTGTTGGGCTGTGGATTTGTCTCTCCAAATAATCTGCACAAATAGGATATTGTTTCTCTCATCTTGGTCTTGGAAGCAAAAGCCGGCATATATTTCCATAATGTCAGACTGTTTATTCAGATGCAGCTTACAGTCAGTCAAAATAAATTCCCAAAGCATGAAAGCTGATTAAATGTTTGAGTTCATTGGGAAGTTTATAGATTTATTTCTTTGCAGGTGCTCAAAGGACTTGCCTCAGCCTCTTAACATTCTCGTTCTGTGTTTGCATTAGTTATTTTCCAACATTTAAAGAATGATCTCCTGCTCTGTTACTTTTTTTTCACAAAACATCAAGAATAAACCTTCAGATCTATTATTGACTTGTTAACCCAGAAATTTCAGAAAAATCTGTCGACTGTTTGTATGTATAGGGCACTTTGCCTTGATGCTGACCACTGTTGTTTTACAAAACTATAACCTTTTCCCTGGAGAGCTTTATATGTGAGGGGGGACAGGGACTGAGTTTGATTTATTCTCGCTGGGCGCCGTGTTTGGCATCCTCACCAGTCACGACAGAAGCTGTGGCAGAGTGGCACCGCCTGGATGTAGGAGCGGCGGTGAGGATGAGGCCAGCGGGAGGCGTCAGGGGAGCAGCGGTAAAAACACGACACACGCTTCAGAAAGTCTTCGCACCTAGGGAGACACATGTAATCAGTTTTCAACCAACATTAGGAGCCGTCAAGTGGAGACTGCAAACTCTCACTGACCCACATTGTCACTGGGAAGGCAAAGACAGCAAGGGTAAATATAAGCACATGACTGGTACTGTGCACATGTGTGGGAAAAAAACACTTTTTATCATGGTTTTCATGATGGGGGAAGCCTTTCAAAAGTATTCACCCCTTTGAATATTTTTACATTACGTCCTGTCAAACGTCAATGTATTTTACTGGAATTTATATGCATAAACTTGTCTTCATCTGTCACATAAAGTTCTGATAAAATACATTGAATGTGGTGGGTTGTAATTTGACCTAATGTGGAAAGGTTCAAGGGGTATGAATACTTTTACATGGCTCTGTATGTGACTCACAATTCCAATATGAAATAGAGAAATATTAAAGAAATATACATTATTAGCAAGCGGTTGAAAGAATGGTGTAGCAGGAGAATGGATGTGACTTACTCAAGGCTCAGAGGGCCACACTTGTCCCAGGGTTCATTCTTATTGCTGTCAGAAGGAACATAGGCAATATCCTGGATGTCTTCCTCAGTACAGCAGTTGTCTGCAGCAGCAAAGGCAGAAAAAAATGTTTTGCCACTTCTGCCCACTCACATTTATGGTGAACCTCACGGAGTGTGCACACTCACTGTCGGCATACATCCCACACTCAGACAAGTGTGGCTCTGGACCGGGCGTGGTCTTATGCTTGCCGTCCTGGAGACAGACCCCTTCTGAGAGGGCCCCGTGGACAGCTGCCAGGTGTATGCATATCAACAGCAGAGTGGGAGAAGTGACAACCATCTCTGCTGATATAAGAAGGTCTGGAAAGGAGTTCAGCACACTGGAGAGCGGCAGACAATGAGTCCTAATATTAAAACGCAACAGGTAAAATAACACAACCACTGATTAATACAGAATAACACACAGAACTGAGGGTAGATTTATTCAGGTTTATTTAAAAAAAAACAGAATTATAGCAATTGTTTTCATTTTGGGCGAGTTGTTTTGTGTAGTGTGAGTCTGTGCTGTCTCCAGGGCTTGCGTTTGATATGAGTGATATGGATAGTTGCCCAGGGCGCACTTCAGTGATGTGGCGGCACCATGTTTCAATTAAAAAAACAAAAATTGAGTTCCTTTTGAAGAATGCCCAACAAGTTTTCTACTACTTATGTGCATGTCTAGTCAGATTTGAGGCCCCCCACTCCCATATTGTGCACAATTTTAGCACTGTTAGAATATATGGTTGTTATGTTGACGACACTGATGATTTGTGCTAAACTAAAGGATTATTTCTTTCAAGGTATTTGGAATCTTTGACCGAAATTCAAAATATCTCAAGTGCTTAAAGTTGAACTGAGATATCCTACACTGTACAGAGATTTTTTAAAACACTTTTTGAGATTTATCAAATCTGAAATATGTCTATATATTTGTAGTAATAATCAGATATATACATATTTGATCAACATTGCGCACTATTTATAAGATCAAATAGGGATCAATTAGCGAATAAATGTATAGGAATTGAATTATAATCATCTAAATGTCGGAATATTTTTAAATGCATAACTGAATAATAAAGTTGATATATAATAAAATAAGTTGAATAATTAAATTATTTATTTTATGATTTTACGGTTGCTGTGCCACAAACTATGAAATAATTTAAATTGTCACTATGCCTCATCAAATAGGCTCTAACATCTGATTAGTTAATTGCACAGCCATTCAACTTCTGATCAATTATACTGATTTGAGCAGTGTTAGACCCGCCCACAAAATGTGCATAAATTATAACATTTTGTATTGATGACATATTTAACAAATTATAGATGTAATAACTATTTATGTATTTGTTTGCTATTTTTATTTTTTAATTTACATGTCTAAGTCATAATTTAAACATTTATATATTTATTACATTGTGCCACTTTTGGACAGCATGCATGGAAGAACTGCCAACCAGCTGACCCATACATGGTGGGCCTAATTAGCTGGCACTGAGGCACCGTGCAGAGATGGCTGACATGCATAGTTGTTTATTCTGAACAGCTACTGGCTGGTGTGCAGACTAACCTACATAGCACTACTTAAACAAATCTGTTGGACGTGACCAAAATAAACTCAGGATTGGCCCTTGATGTGTTTGTTGTTACACATTTGGAGCTACAGGGTAATATACCATTTGTCCAATATACAAGATTTCACTGTTAAAAAAAGAGAGCTTATACTCTCAAAAAATAAACTGATGGATTTCTATTAATAAAATGAGCTTAAAGACTCCCACAGGTTTTATTTGTGTAGATTGTAATCAATATTTCTGAAGAAAACATTCTGTGATTTAGATACCTAAAAATTTTACAATTTTACCATTGTTGAACATGTGCATTATTATAAATTCATGCACATGGTTGAAATGTAAATTATTTTAATGGCAACAATTCTGTATCTTGTAAAATTCATTTTTATAGTGTAGGGAAGCTGCTGAGCCAACCTGCAGGAAGAATGAAATGTAATGGAGAAGAGATTTGCCTGACCTGGACTGCAATGTTAAAAGCGAGACTCCAGCAATAAGCTGAAGCCTGCATAACTCGGGCTAAAAAGGATATTTTCAAGTCAAGTCGATTTATTAAAGCTGCAAGTTAAACATTTCAACGTGCGTTTCATTAGTGAGTTTGTGACCCGATGACCTTTAATTTGAATTTTCCTCCTTTATGGCGCATTTTTTTCTCATGCATTTTGACCATAATGAATACAATTGGCTTTGACACCCTTCTCAGTGTCACTTCTTAACAAAAACAAATTGAATCTGTTGAATTTATTTGATCCGCGCTCCTTTCTCACCTGTTCGCAGGGTTATAAAACGTCGCTCCGTCCGCAGTACTCGGTTCCCCGCTGCTCCCCTCCCCGATGTGTTGCTCTGGCTCCAGCGGCTGCAGGCTGCGCGGTGCTCGGTTCTCCTCCTGCTCCTGTCTCCGCGACTCTTTCTGTGCTGGCTGTGTTGTCCGCTGCTCCGGGGGCCACTGCTCGCCACTTTATCACCGGTTCAGATGAAAAACATGTCTGCCCCTTCCACCAGGCTCCTCACCCCCACCTCCCTCCTCCATCTGCCACACGCTGGGATGTCCTGTCCCTCCATCCGTTCCTGTCTCTCCTGCACGCACGTACTCACACATCCACAGACAGCACCGGGCTCTGTCCTTGTTAATCTCCCAATAGGGTGTTTTCCAAATCCTCCTTGTTGACAGCTTTCCTTCCACACGTCCAAGCAATACTTTAGGTGTAAACCCAGAAAACTGTATTTAAAACTGATGGTTATCCTTCAGCCCCAGAGGCTTACAAACAGGTGCTGAGTCACACCTGTGGAGCCCCAGCTCCATTGCTTACACATTCTGAGGTCAGGACTTTTTCCAGATGACAGGGTCGGAGGAGGATACAGCTGAGATTTAATACTGGATGATATGCTGAGGGCAGAGAACATGAATCTCTGCGGAACAAAGCACAGTGAACTCACTAGGAAGCTGCTTCATGTTGCAAAAACCATTTCCCCTTCACAAAGACAGGGTTCAACTGATTTTTCTGTTTCCTGTGTTGCTCAGGACAAAAGCTGATCAAGTTCTTATAAGACATTAAAATTCATTTAACAGACGTGCTGAAGTGCCTGAGTTGAACTGTTATGTAAACATGTGAGCAGGTTAACCCTCTGTGTGTGTTGTTACTCCTGTCTTATAATCTTACATCCTCTTGGGCCTGTTGTGCCAGCCTAATCCCTGGTAGGGTTCATCTCTTTCTCTCTGGTTCCAGAGCCTTCCTAAGACTTTAGGCCCTAGCAGCAGATGGGGACTGTCTTGTGGCCTACATTCACAGCCTTGCACTCATTCTCCTTGAACTTTTTAAAATTTTGTCAAATCAAAGTCAAAAACTTCAGCGTAAATTTCAATAGGTTGTCGTGCATTCATGTTCCGCCCCCTTTACCATAATACTCCTCAATAAAATCCAGTGCAATTTAATCTTAGTATAAAGGTCTTAGATTTTTATTAGAGAACATTAGTGAACAAACAGCACCATCCCATGCTGGTTCAGTCCATCATCTGAAAATGGATGGAGTATGGTCTCTATCAAGAGGCAAACCTATCGACATTCCGGTCCACATAAACTGACGAGGTGGGCATTAGTCAGAGAACCAGTCAAATTTGTGGAATACCTTATCTGTACATGTTTGTACCACACAGATTGTAGAAACCTTTAAAAGTCTATTAAAAACAAATTTCATTTCCCTGGCCTTTGACTGAATAGAACATTAGACACTAAATAGTATTAGTATGATTTTTAGTTACTTTTATAGTTAACTTATTGTGTACTCTTTATTATATTTAATTGTTTGTTTGGTAAAACTGGTCCACTTTGGTCAACTATTGTTGTTTTTAAATGTGCTATACAAATAACGTCACATTAACATGGTAACTCTGGTGGAGACGGATTGGCCATTAAAAACAAATGAAAAACAGACAGGGAGCAGATAAAATAGCCTCAGTGGTGAAGAAATCCAGATAGTTTTTATAAAGCTCAGAGGAGAAAATGAGGGCTCACATTGGCCCTGTGATCCACCAGACTGTTTCATAACTGTTGAGGGTCATCACCAGCGAACACTTTATTTCTGTGGATGAGAGCGGTGGAGCGAGAGGCATTCAGACAAACAGCTCTTCATCTTGTAATTAGAGATGAAATAACAATATCTTTGTGTGAGAGCTATTCAGGGAACTGAGAAAGAGAGAGAGAGGACAAAGCAGGCCAACAGAAATCTCTGTGTGCACCTCATTTTCATTTAACCAGGTTGGGGCGCTGCCTGTGTTTAAACCCTGCAACGGCCCTCAGTTGCCATGAAGCCTCGCTTGTACTTTTTGATTGACTGATTTCCCTGTTTGGTGCTTCTTTGATTTGCTCCACTGACATATTTTTCCAAAATGGCAAACACCATTTAGTGGAAACAAAAGTCAAGGAATGAAATAATTTACTGCATATTCTAGGTTTTAAAGATTTAGTGAATGTCTCAGAATATTTGTCTCAGAATATTTGTCTCAGAATATTTGATCCTTCAGCAAAACATGACTTAGTACTTGCTGGAAAAATTGTTTGCAGCAGTAGGGTCTTTCTTGTTGTTGGTCATCAGATTATTGGACCTCTCAAAAGGGATTCTGGAGCATTCTTGAGTACAGAACCCCTCTAAACCCATCAGGTTTCTTGGTTGCCACTTGGTAATTTAAAGTTCAGCTTGCTATGCAGATTTCCTGCAGGACAGAGGTCTATAGACTGGCTTGAAAAATTCCTTCATCTTAGTGGGTTCTTTTTTAGCCGTACAACAATATGTTGGTTTGGCTATGAATACCTTTTAGCAAGTGTCAAAGGCAATTATTAACAAAGTTAGTCATTTGGGTCAAAATTACCTGGTCAGGGCACTACCTGGATACCAGGAATTAACAGCAAAACAGCTCTTGGCCTCTGTCAGTTATTGTTTTATGAATACCTTAAAAATTAATACAACTCCAAGGTAAAATACTTAAGTAAATAAACTCTTTAACTAGACTAATGGCATTTAACTACACTACCAAGTGCAAGGAAAAGATTTAAGAAAACGTATAAAATCCTGGAAAAAAAATTGTAAAAGGAACAAATGAGTATAAACTGAAACCAGTAACTAATAGAATGATGCAGTGATACCACAGTGCAATAGTAGAATATATATTTAAGACCCAAGGTTTGTTTTGATGAATTGGAATGAGGCCAGATTAGCTTTAAAAGCTAGCAGGGTGCAGTGCGTGGCAGGATCCGACCAATATATGGAGGCCTCAGTCCTCGACACAGTTGTCCTGAGTTTGGAGCCTGACCCTGGAGGCCTGTGCTGCATGTCTTCCCCTTCTCTCCACCCCTACCCCACATCCTGTCTGCCTACTTTAAAACTATATCAAATGCCATTACTGCTGCAAAAAAAAAAAAAACTAAAAAAAGTTAACAAAGAACAAAAGTTGCTTGGTGAGTTTTCCTCCACAGTGATGGTAGTTGTCGTTGCCAAAAACAACCAGATATTAAGGTTGGAGGGCAGTGACTATTTCAAATAGAACTATTTCGGTCTTGGTAGCTTTTATCTCTCAATAAGTAAAATATTCATTTGTAAACTGCATTTTGTATTTACTCAGGTTATCTTTGATATTAAAATTTATTTGATCATTGGAAACATTTCAATGTGGCAAAAACCCGAAGCAATATATAAGAGGGTAAATACTGTTCCACAGCATAGTATGTATTTAGAATAATAGAATAAATGATTAATTTTGTAGAAGTAGATAGGTGACTTTTATAGATTAGTGGATTAAATCTTATTTTAAGGTGACATCTCTTCCTTAGGAAGTTGGACACTACGTACTTTGCTCAACTGAAGTATGTCTTTATATCATGTTGGTCCCATGAGGTTACTGTAAAGTAAATTTAGGACCAGTCAGATATTGTTTGTTTAACACATCTCAATTTGAGTGAGATGTCTTTACTGAAATATGATTCATAATGTTGTTAGTATCCTGAAGTTTTAGGATTAGCTGGGGTGCCAAATCTTTAGCGATAAATATAGCATCCAGAGGTCGAGGAAACTTGAAAACATGCTTCCTCATCTTGAGAAAATCCGAGGTGACGCTTCGACTACTTAGCACCAGATGCACCCTAAGCTGTTCGAAAGTTTCCAGGTCATTTGGAAAATTACCCGAACTTTACTCTCCATCAGGTGTAGCTACATGTACCTTGGAATACCTAAACTGCAAAATAAACTGTTGATTCCAGTGTGCAAGCTGCTTCAGTCACCGTTTAGCGGAGAAACCTCTCATTGGTGGTTAGATTTTATGATGAGAGCGTGTCTTATGTTTTTTTTTTATTATATCACACTTAGATTGAAATATAAGCGACTAGAGGGTATTTTCTTTTTCTATCTATATTCTGCTGTCTGTCAAAAACCCTCTGCTGTGACCTTTCTGTGTGATTGCTTGCAGAGCAGGTGACTGTAGATCAATACAAATCAAAGTAGGAAATTAGAACAGTAGACTTTATTTCAACTTTTATTTAAACACAATGCTTGGATCCAGATTGGATTTTTTTATCTGCACATAATTTTATCTACAAGCAAACTCAGGCAATGTATTTACCAGCAAACTTTCAAGGCTACTTCAGGACTCAAATTTAAACACATGGGTACTTTTTTTAAATGCTTATTTTGGTCAGGACTTGTATCCTTTGCTGGGTTTTGCTTGGTAATGTCCTTGTTACTAAAATAGAAGTTGAGCTAATATACAGCGACCATATGCAGTATCCTTTGGGGTGGTGGCCTGCTAGAGCCGCACATTGTAACAGGAAGTGGTCCAACATCGCCACCCCGTGGCCTTATGGCAGCACTGCTTCAAGGTTACTGTCCATTCATGCACTTACAGTATTGAGTAAAGTCAGATGAAACTATCCCCTCCTTTTCCACACCTTGGCAGAATGAAGGTGAGGTTCGTTGGGTTGAATTGGTGGATCTGACTCAGGAAGTGACCCATTTCAGTAGTAAAGGCAATGTCCAGGTTTTTGATTCTAGCTGCCATTTGGTCTCATTCTTCTCTCCTGGATGTTTTTCCTTAAGTTCATTGTCATGGTGGCTACAGCATAAGTGGACAAAATCATAATGGTACTTCCCACAAACTGAGACGATGCTCCCCGCTTTGGCACACACCTCCAGTGAGTGGATGTTTGTGGCCTCTGAGCATCCGTTGCCTCCATTGTCTGAGAGACGGGCTCCATGGCTGCTACTCTGACAAACGGCTGCTGAAAAACTCCTGGAAAAGATGGATGGATGCCTCGTTCTGTTTGTCCGGATGATGGATGGTGTTCTTCTAGCTGAAGCTGCAGTGCACCTGCTTGTCTTTCCCCAAACATGCTTCTTTATCTACTCAGCCTTGTCTGCACACGTCAAATCCTCAGACTCAGCTTGACGCCAGAGTGCGTCAGCAGCAGCTGTTGGAGGCCGACAGGAAGAACTAGGTCTCCTGTCCCTGGTGCAAACTGTGCTGACAGGACTCATTATTAGAGCAAACAGAAGTCATTGAGTCGTCTTAATGGAGGTTCAGGATCAATGTCGGCTCAGACAGATCATTTAACCTGTAAGGTGCAGGATTAAGGTACAGTTCCAGTCAAAGGTTTATATACACTCTTATTATAGGCATGATGATAATCTTGGGCTTTTATTAATTTATCTCAGCAGGTTTTCTTTTCTCAGAGTAAAATAATAATAATATATACAATGTCAATTATTTTTTTTAAATAAGAACTTTGTGCACAATTTTTAATTAATTGTTTTCCCCAAGCCACAACCCCCCCCCCCCCCCCCCACTGAGGGTCAAACTGTGATTGACATGAGGGGAGCTTGACACATTGCATCCACTTGGTGCAATCAACCATTGACAATGAAACAGAACCACAGCATGATGCTGCCACCACCATGCTTGTCACTTGGTACAATATTCCTTGACTGAAAAGCTTCGACTTGTGTAAACATACGTCTTTTCAATGTGGTCAAAGATCTCGTCTCACCATAAAGCTTTTCTCTTCTTTTGCTCTTCTTATTTAAATTGTTTTAAGGTGTTCTTTGTTTTGTTGTACAATCCAGTGTTGTTCTCTGACCTTGATGGACAAAATGCGTAATACTGTGAAATACAATCTGTCAGTTTTTAGGCACATCAGAAATATGCTCACTTATGAGGCTGCACAAATGTATTTAAATTCAATGATCATTTTTCTAAATAATTATTGTATTTCTTCTTGGTTCCAAGCAAATGCGTCAATATTAAAACCCTTAAAATCACTCTATAATCAGGCTTTAAAGATACTAGATAAAAAAAAACCTTTAAGGCATCATCTTTATGAGATCCTTAGTAAATATAATATATTAAGATTTGACAATTTAATTGTATACTAGATGTGCCACTAATTTTGATGATTTTAAACAACAACGCCTCACCACCACTGAAGCGATTTGTACAGTTTTGCTCTGAGCAGGTAACTAGAACATCTAGGTCCACAGCCCATAATGACTGTAGACTACCTCAAAGAAGCTCAACCATTGCACAGACTGTCTTTTCATATAGAGCCATCACAGAATGGAACAAACTCCCAAATAGTCTGAAATTATGCTCTGACCTCCATGATTTCTCACAAAATGTTAGAGGAGCCACTGGGAAACCATCAATGTCAACATTAACTATGGCCATGTTTACTATAATGTATGTACTTATTTTAAATTGTAGACTTAAGTTTTTTGTAAATGGCGGTAAATAGAATAGATTGGTTTATGTGAATGGCTGAAGATGCAGTATATGGCTGGATGTACTCTTTGCAAGTTGAATGTATTTTATTGTTGTGACCTGGCCAGGGACTGCAGATGGAAATGAGCTATAGCTAAATTAGGAGTACGAGTACGAGTACATCTCTTCTTTTATTAATAGTAATGTGTGTACACATTGTCCCTGTGAAATAAATTATAAACGAACAAACTAATTTGTGTTAATGTGAATGGGATACTGACGTTTCTCCATTTTCCAGTTTTTGATAAGCTTGAGCCTTGGTTGTTCCTGGGTTGCTCTTGAACATTCAAGTCATTGTCCTTCCTTGTGATGAGGACTGCTTGGATCAAAGGTTTAAACTTTCACACAGTTGGGTTTTCCGACAGGATAATGATCCCAAACAAGCATCATACACACTATTTTAGGAAGGCTTCTTGACTGGTGTCCCCAAAGCCTTGGCCACATACTTATTCAACACTTGTGGACTATGCATATTCTTATACAATGGAAACCAACTGATTTAAACAAGCTCAGCCAATTCTGATAAGAAGAGTGGTCAAATCTCCAGCTATGGTTATGCTGGAAGCTTGTTGCTGGCTGCAAGAACTGCGTGGGCTATGTGCAACTTACTAAGGAACAATTGACCACATATCAGTAGAAGTGTATTTGCATGTCTAAGCCCACAACACGTGTTTGGACTCTTGGTGGACTAGAAAAAAATCCACATTAAATATCTACATGTTCACCTAGATCTTGCTTTTAACTACCAATGAAGTTATATATTGTATCATGATTCCACCCTAGAAAAAAAGAATGGTTAAAATTAATCAAACAGATGAAAAGAATAATTTAAAATTCTCCTCCTCACATATAAAGCCCTTAATGATCTAGCTCCATCATACATCAGAGATCTGATTGTTCCATATGTTCCTAACAGAGCACTTTGTTCTCAGACTGCAGGTTTACTGGTGGTTCCTAGAGTCTCTAGAAGTAGAATGTGAGGCAGATCCTTTAGTTATCAGGCTCCTCTCCTGTGTAACCAGCTCCCAGTTTTAGTCCGTGAGGCAGACACCCTGTCTACTTTTAAGGCTAGGTTTAAAACTTTCCTTTTTGATAAAGCTTATAGTTACAGTGGCTTAGTTTACCAGGGAGGGAGCCTTCCTACCTCCCTGTTGGATGGAGTAAGGGGGAGTCAGGTTTAGCCTAAACCGGCTCAGTTATGGTTGAGGTGCAAACACACTCTCCATTTCTGCTACCTGTATGACCCCTTCTCTTTTCCAATGGTTATAATCAGTCTGACAGAGAGAGGTATCCCAATCCTTGTGGTTTTTAGTATAACAATGACCATCAGTGGGACCCTTTGTGAGGTGCCTTGAGACGACATTGTTGTAAATAAGTGCCGTTTAATTAAATAATCTGAACTGAAACTATCTGTGTAGTTATGCTGCTATAGGCTTAGGCTGCTGGAGGACATAATGACCACTTTCACCCTCTTCGCTACATTCTCACACTACTCTCCAATTTTTCATTATTTGCTGTTATTTCAGCTTTTAACTTTGTTCTCTCTTTTCTCTTCCTAGAAGCTACACCTGACCTGGCTCTGTGTCTACCTGTGACACCTTTCTGGAGAGGGGCATCGTCCAAGCTTCTGCTGGCAACAACTTAATGCTCACCCTCTACCGATGATCTACATAGCCCTGTCTTTCAGTGTTTAACCCTTTCTCTCTCCTAGACATGGAAATTGACTGAGCTTTTACTGTAACTAACTCTATGTGCTCTCTTTCAGACTCTAACCTTGAAAACTGGCTCAGAGTTTATCTGTTCTTTCTTTCTAGGTGAAACGACTAAAGGAGCTACATCCATTAACATTTACTTTTCCTTCCCATAGAAAGTACTCCTGGATCAGTGCTTCTTTGTTCTCTTTGTGTCTCTGCTCTGTTCTCTCAAACCCCCAGTCGGTCGTGGCAGATGGCCGCTCACACTGAGCCTGGTTCTGCTGGAGGTTTCTTCCTGTTAAAAGGAAGTTTTTCCTCTCCACTGTTGCTACATGCATGCTCAATATGAGGGATTGCTGCAAAGTCAACGCCAGTGACTGTCCATTGTCTCTATATGTTCATCCAGGAGGAGTGAATGCTGCAAGTCACTGACTGGATGCAATCTGCTGGGTTTCCTTAGACAGAAAAACGTTTTATCCAATTTGAATAAATAACTAACTCCGACTGCACTGTTCAATTGTTAGGATTAATTGGAATGAATGTACCTGACTGTTGTGAAGTGTCTTGAGACGACATGTGTTGTGAATTGGCGCTATATAAATAAACTGAATTGAAATGAATTGAATGAAAAGCTCCATATTAATGTGACGTCCATTTTGATAATGGATGAATGCAAACTTCTGGTCAAAGCAGTGTTTTGTTCCAAATAAAAGGTCACCAATGATTTATTCCCATCAAAAGCTTGTTAAATGTGATCTATTAGACAGTGATTGTGTATAAGTTAAATCTTCACGCCATTCCCCAGTGACATCACTGATAATTTAGATTTAATCCTTAAAACACTGCACCAAACGTTACAAATACTGTGATCCAAAAATATTTAACCCTTTTAAAAACAATTTCATTTTCCCTACAGAAGATCTGGGCCAATTCCTTAAGTAAATCCTTTAACATGGTTTAACATCTTTACAATAATCTCTTTTATATCCAGGTTAATATCCTGTTATCTGACCTCATTTCCTCTCATTTCAGCAGCCAGAAAAAGAGCCACTGCATACAAAGAAGGAGTCTCTCAGTCATGATCCAACCCATTTTATGACAATAAGGATGGGATAAAGAGGCACAAACAAGAGACAGATCCCACCGTTTGAGCCTGTGTTGGCGCACCTTTGGGAGGATGTACAACTTGACAGAGGCCCAGACAGATTCATTTCTGCCTAACAAGTGCAGACGGATGACTGAGGAGAATCCTGACAAACAGCTTTGTTTGATCCATAACTCTGCTGCAGAGATGACATCTGCAGTGGGAGCGCATCAATAGGAGAGACAAATCATGTTGCTCCTTTCACTTTGTCAGCAGCAGTTCTGTCCTCAGGTGTGTCTGCAGCATTAAATCACTTCATGCCTTATATTTTCCTTTGTTATAGTCGATTCAAACACAAAATACATTACTGTTTTAACAAAGGCTGCTCAGAAATTTGTTATTGAAATCAGCCCCCCTTATTTTGATATCCCTAAATGAAATCCTATGTAACTGATTCCTTTCAGAAGTCATCATATTAATAGACTTAATTAATAGGCTTAATTGTAATTTAATCTTTGCATAAATATCCCTATTCAGTAAAGGCCTCAGAGGAACAACCTATCATCATAATGGCTGTCCACCTTAACTTACAAGAAGAGCATTAATAACAATAGAAGCCAAGAGAAGAAATGGTGGAGGAGCAGCAGAGATCTATTGCTCAGGTGGAGCAATCAGCTCACTGGACAACTATTCATGCACTCCACAAATCTGGCCTTGCAAGAGTGGCAAGAATGAAGCTGTTGTTGTAAGAAAGCCAGAAGAGCAGACATATAAGAGACACGGCACACATGTGAAAGAAGGGGTTCTGGTCAGAGATCAAAGTTGAATTCCTCGGCATACATACAATGCACTGTGTATGACAGAAAACCAACTCTGTACATCACTCTCAACACATCATCCGCATGGTGAAAGACAGTAATGAGAAGATAGAGGAATAGCAATAAAATATTTTGAAATTTGTGGTTGTAATGCAAAAATGTAAAAAAGTCATTAATATTTTTGCAAGGAATAGTATCAGGTCAGATCTGTAAACCTTTCTCATCAGGCTCAGCGGAAAGCAGCAGATTTGCCTTTTCTGCTTTTTGGATCCAGTCATGTATTCTTTTTTTAACTACGTCTTTGTAAGTAGATTACCTGGGCATTTTGACAGGAAAGTCTTTATCTCCACTGCCTAAAGGGCTAAGAGCTAAGGTTAGGCCTTTGTTGGGTATGTTCTGCTTTAAAACTGTACCCAATTACAAGTTGAACCACCATATGGAAACATAGCGACCTTAAACAAGTCTACTCTTAGGTATGCACTTCACTGAGAGGCTGTTTAGTTCCCATTCATGTTACTTTGTTAACTTATTATTTTTGCTTCAGTTCAGTGATGAATAACAAAACCTATTTTGTGTCATTTCTTTCCATTCCACCCTGATCATTGGGGTTTTTCCTATTCAGGTCGACTGATACAATATAAAGGAGGTAAATACAACTATTTGAGGACACAAATGAAACAAAAATCTAAACTGAATCTAAATGAAAGAGAAGGAGCCGGTCAGCAGCTTTTGAAACATTACAACACATGTTTTTAAAGTTAGATTTTCACAAGTGACAATTTTGATTGTATTGAAAAACTGGTTCAGTAATTCTAACTGAATTCAACAATGGCTGCATTTCAGTAGGAAAAAAATAATTGTTTTGCCCACTGTAATGCCTAAATCACATCAGGAACTATCAACTCCTGTTGTAAGACCTCGCAAAAGTATTCATACCCCTGGAACATTCACATTTTGTAATGTTATGATCACAAACTATTTTAATGGGAATTTATGAAATAGGCAAACGCAGTGAAGTAGAGGGAAAATGATGCATGTTTTTTTACATTTTTCAACAAAAAGAATCAAAAAAATTATTGCATGCATTCCAGCTTGTAAGACTTTTGGGATATGTCTCTCTCAACCTTGCACAAGTAGAAGCTGAATGTTTTGCTCTTTTTTTGCACAACAGCTCAAACTCATTACATGCAGAACACTTGTGATGAGCAAATTTAAGGCCTTTGCACAGATTTTCGACATGATTCAGATGTGCTTTGACTGGGCCACTCTAACACATGAATTTGCGATGTTTTAACACATATTGTTGCCGCTCGGGGTGTTTGTTTAGGATTGTGTCCTCCTGGAAAATCAACCTCAGTCCAAGTTTCAAGTTGTTTTCAGCCCCTAACAGGTTTTGTTCCAGGAATACCCTGGATTTAGGTCAATTCCCCTGCCAATTGATTCTGAATGGTTTCCATTTCTCTGCTAAGGAAATGCACACACAGCATCATGGAGATGGTGTGTTCAGGATGATGTGCTATGTCAGTGTTCTGCCACACATAGAGTTTGAATGTGGCCGCAAAAGTTCAGTTTTTGTCACAATTTCCAAGGTTTTGGGTTTTGATTTTCCTTGGTGTGAGTTTTCCAATTCAATTCATTTTTCAGGATTTATTTATGGGATATTCTCTTATGAGTTTGGACTTTTGTGTTTGGTTTCTTAGTTTAGTCTTATGTTATGTTCTTTGTACATCTAGAGTTTCTCTGTTTATATTCTCTCCATGTTTCATTTTGTTTCTATTCAACTCCATTCATGTTTATTAGTTTTACCACTCTCTGCCACAGCCAAAGTGTAATTAGGAAATTCAGCCCACCTGTGCCTGATCGCTACTCCTATGCCACACACCTATTTCCCCTTGTAGTTGCTGCTTCTGCCTGTCTGTCTGCCATTTGGATTCAGCTCCAAGACCCTTCCTGATGTTTTTTTGTTTTTCTAAGCAGAGCACCTGCTGTCACATACAGGGGTTGGACAATGAAACTGAAACACCTGGTTTTAGACCACAATAATTTATTAGTATGGTGTAGTGCCTCCTTTTGCGGCCAATACAGCGTCAATTCGTCTTGGGAATGACATATACAAGTCCTGCACAGTGGTCAGAGGGATTTTAAGCCATTCTTCTTGCAGGATAGTGACCAGGTCACTACGTGATACTGGTGGAAGAAAACGTTTCCTGACTCGCTCCTCCAAAACACCCCAAAGTGGCTCAATAATATTTAGATCTGGTGACTGTGCAGACCATGGGAGATGTTCAACTTCACTTTCATGTTCATCAAACCAATCTTTCACCAGTCTTGCTGTGTGTATTGGTGCATTGTCATCCTGATACACAGCACCGCCTTCAGGATACAATGTTTGAACCATTGGATGCACATGGTCCTCAAGAATGGTTCGGTAGTCCTTGGCTGTGATGCGCCCATCTAGCACAAGTATTGGGCCAAGGGAATGCCATGATATGTCAGCCCAAACCATCACTGATCCACCCCCATGCTTCACTCTGGACATGCAACAGTCTGGGTGATACGCTTCTTTGGGGCTTCTCCACACCGTAACTCTCCTGGATGTGGGGAAAACAGTAAAGGTGGACTCATCAGAGAACAATACATGTTTCACATTGTCCACAGCCCAAGATTTGCACTCCTTGCACCATTTAAACCAACGTTTGTCATTGGCATGAGTGACCAAAGGTTTGGCTATAGCAGCCCAGCCGTGTATATTGACCCTGTGGAGCTCCTGACGGACAGTTCTGGTGGAAACAGGAGAGTTGAGGTGCACATTTAATTCTGCCGTGATCTGGGCAGCTGTGGTTTTATGTTTTTTGGATACAATCCGGGTTAGCACCTGAACATCCCTTTCAGACAGCTTCCTCTTGCGTCCACAGTTAATCCTGTTGGATGTGGTTCGTCCTTCTTGGTGGTATGCTGACATTACCCTGGATACCGTGGCTCTTGATACATCACAAAGACTTGCTGTCTTGGTCACAGATGCGCCAGCAAGACGTGCACCAACAATTTGTCCTCTTTTGAACTCTGGTATGTCACCCATAATGTTGTGTGTATTTCAATATTTTGAGCAAAACTGTGCTCTTACTCTGCTAATTGAACCTTCACACTCTGCTCTTACTGGTGCAATGTGCAATCAATGAAGACTGGCTACCAGGCTGGTCCAATTTAGCCATGAAACCTCCCACACTAAAATGACAGATGTTTCAGTTTCATTGTCCAACCCCTGTAAATACTTTGTCCTTTTTAACTTCAACAGGAACTTCTTATGGTCTTCTTTCAAGAGTGGCTTTCTTTTTGCCATTGGCCATATTCGTGGAAATCTCTACAGCTCCTCCAGAGTTATCAAGACCCTCTTTGCTGATTCTGTGATTAATGTTCTTCTAGTTTGACCCATCAGATGTTTACATACACTGTATAAATGACACATAACTTTTTTTTTTCTGAACTCAAATGTTGAGAATTAACATATTCATTTATCTTTTAAAGAAAATATAAATATATGGTTTCAAATATATGGTTTCAACTGTATGTATTGCCGTCTGGCCAGAGATATATTTTAACTATTGTAGTAATTTTCACAAGCTTCACCTACCACATCTTAAAAACTAGTTTGGTTGTCTTTAGAGCTTCAGTAATGCTACTGAGTCTTTGACTTGGCAGATTCTGTGTTTTGTCTGTCTTTTAATTCGTCTGTGTGTTTTAGCCGATCCTCTTGCAGAGTAAATTTGTTAGAGACAGCCGTGTACCAATATAAGTGTAGCCGGGTGAAATAAATAAATTACTAATTCTAAAACAGAAGTCGCTATTATTCCCTCTTTTTGCCTTGTGCGGTTTTCAAGGGGTCCAGCAGGTGGCACTGTTGCTTCAGGTAGTATGGCAGTGTCTCCTGTGTGTGTATGTCGCGTGCGTGACGTCATTACTCAGCGCCAGCAGTTGGTTCCGGTTCGTAAAGGA
Source organism: Girardinichthys multiradiatus (assembly GCF_021462225.1). Taxonomy (NCBI): domain Eukaryota; kingdom Metazoa; phylum Chordata; class Actinopteri; order Cyprinodontiformes; family Goodeidae; genus Girardinichthys; species Girardinichthys multiradiatus. The sequence goes on from NC_061818.1 coordinate 12,730,673, forward strand.
CAAGACAATGAGGCATATCAGTGGAAAATGTCTTAAATTGGTAAGGAGACCTAAATATACTCTTTGGAGTTAGTAGACAACGCTGTGATAAGCCTTATACTTAAAGATTTATAGTTGATTTACTCAGTAGGAACGGAGATTGCTGTAGATTGACGCCTTACGGTCAGGAAGGAGTTCCTCCTATTGAAACGTGCGGGGCTACGTGAAGGCGTGAGTGTTTAACAAGGATTATATGGAAACTTTACTAAAGGTTGAGTGGTTACTATTTTGTTCTGTTTACCTACTTCTGTGCAATTGATTTGTTCAGAGGGGAGATAGACTGTCCAGGGTTTCTGGTGCGAGTGTCCGCTCCAGTCTGGGCAGGCTGTCAGCCATTTTCAAGTGAGTTCAAGTTGCTAATGTAGAAAACAATGTAAAACAGAATGTACTGTGGTTTTGCGCAAATGTAAGTTGAATGACTATTAAGTGGTGTTTTTTTTTGTTTATTATAGTACCACTATTAAGCCACTACTGTTGTCTTTGGTAGATTTTACTTTTTTTTGTCTCTTATCTGGGTTTTTATTTTTTATTTCCAAAGAAGCCTTGAATAGGTCTGTGAAGCAGTGTTAAAAGCTAATTTTCTGATCCTGACAAAAGAGAAACTGTAGTTTTTGATTTGAGAAGAACGCACTACTTGAATGTTTTTTTTTTTATATAGTTGTTTGCAACACATTTACAAAATGCCAAATCAAACCAAACTTAATGCTGTCCCCATTCTGAGGATGGTCGGGAAATAAAAACCCACATTATATTTTGGGAGCTGTTGGTGTCTGTCCCATCCTTCTACACCTGGTCACATAAACGCCAGCCCTCTCTTTTTGGTGTCAGAAGTGGGATTTCCAGGTTGGTTTGGCACTTGTTGAATTGCCATTTTCTTTATATGTATTATCAAATTTTTATTTGAACTAAAAGACAACAGTAGTGGTGAAGAGGAGTCTCATCTGGTCCGTGAGCGGTGTAGAGCTTCCAGAGGGGCAGAGTGCGTACGAGTTGAGCTTCAGGAGAGTGACGTAATTGGTAAAGTGCCAGGAACTGCACATCAACCTCTAAGGACGAGGCCAAGCGACATCACAACTCTAAGAGACTGTGACTCCAACAGAGACTTTCCAAAATGTCAGATAGTGAGGAAGGACAGGGCAGATCCATACCTGGAACGAGCCAATCAGGAGGTGATTCTGCTGCACCTCCTTTTGAAAGTGCTAATGGCGGTAAACAATTGACACAGTTACAGTCACAAATTACTGAACTGAGTAGAAAACATGATGCTGTCATGTCAAGTATTGCTTCTTTGGGTGATGTACCAACAAGGTCCATCGTGTATGTGCCTAGAGAGAAACACATAGTGCCATTTAGTGGTGACCCAGGTAAGGATGCTCAATCTGTAGATGAGTTTATTGAAGAGGTTGAGCGGGCTATCAGTTTGAGGGGTCTACGGGAACAAGACCAGGTAGACTTTATAATGTCACTCCTAAAAGGTTCTGCGTTAAATGAAGTTAAACTATGTACTCATGGTGAAGCAGTTAAACCCAGTGATTTGCTTTCATACTTGCGTAACGCATTTAGAGAAAAACGCACCACACCACAGTTGTTACATGCATTCTATTCACGGCGTCAGTTGGACAGAGAGGACCTGAGAGATTTCTCACATGCACTCTCTCAGCTTCTTAACTCCGCTTTGTTAATTTCTCCTGATGTGGTTGCTAACCCACAGCTTGCGATGCGGGATCAGTTCATTGAAGGCGTGCGTGACTCCACCCTCCGCCGCGAGCTCAGAAGACTCATCAGAGAGAAGCCAAGGTCAAGTCTTATTGATGTTCGTGAAGAGGCCATTATGTGGAGCCTTGAAGAACAACCCCGTAATACAAATGTGGCAAGAAGCAGGAATTTGATTGGTGAAAGTCCCAACAAGCATTCAGGTGCTGAGACCCCCAGCAACACAGAAAGTGAGTTGGCCATGACACTCCAGGAAGTTGTAAAAATAATAGCTCAGCAAGGTAAAGCTATTGGAGAGTTAACAAATGCTGTACGTGAATTGACAACCCAAAAAGCTAAACCTAATGGAGCAAACCTAAGTAATAGGCCAAAAGTTACACTCAGGTACACTGAAGATGGCCAGCCCATCTGCATAAGATGTGAAGGAGTAGGACACATGGCCAGACAATGCTCTGCACGTAGAGCCCCCAGTCAGTCTAACACTCAGCCAAACCGTCACGGTGCAGGGAAACTAGGACCCTCGGTTGCTAGGAGCCGAGCAATGCGAGGGAAGTCTGAAGGCTCACCCCAGACTTTAACTAAAGAGCGCTTTTTGGAAAATGCAGTAGGAAAATGCCCCACAATAGACATTAAAATAGATGGTGCTTCCTTGAAATGCCTTTTTGATTCAGGGAGCAATGTGAGTACCTTAACTGAGGAATTTTTCCGAAACCACCTCCACGGAGAAGACAGAGACATGCACTGTACATCTAAATGGCTCAAAATCACAGCTGCTAACAAGCTTCCATTACCCTACCTAGGTTATGTTGAGCTAGATATTGAAGTGATGGGAATCACTATCCCTGAATGTGGATTTTTGATAATTAAAGAGGACAATGCAGCAGACAGCAAAGGACTTGATTCATCACCACCTGGGATTATCGGAATGAACATCGCTAAACGATGCAAAGAGCTGATACTCGCTGAGTTTGATGCAGCTCTAGGAGGAGAGCTTGTTTCAGATTGGAGAGAAGCCTGTCAGCAGGTACAGAAGGCAGAACTGGTAGAAAAGTCAGTGGTGGCGCGTGTAGCTCAAAAAGATAAATGTCACCTGCCTGCTCTATCGGTCTCCACAGTCTATGTTAGAGGCCCTAGGAGACATGGTAATGACATCTCTCTGGTGTTAGAACCAGGCAACAACCCACTGCCTGGTGGAGTGATTGTTTTGCCCACAGTAATGTCGGCCAATAGTCATCTTTTCCCAGTACAAGTACTAAACTTTTCACAAGGTGATGTGTGGCTCCCAGCTAAAGCCAGGCTAGGTGTTATAACTCCCTGTCAGTGCATAGAAGGTGACCCATATGAAGTACGGTTTCAGCGCATATCTGTTAACCATGAGGAAGTTACTGTCAACCAGAAGAGCAGCAAAGAGCCCGACAGAGACATACAAACCTTGCTTGATCGGTTACACCTAGGTGGTACATCTGAGCAGCAGGCAGAGATGAAGTCATTGTTGTTCAAATATGTTGATGTTTTTGCAGTGCATGATGAAGACCTAGGCTACACTGACAGGGTTACACATGAAATCCCTGTACTAGATGGAACCCCGGTATCCCAGCCCTATAGGCGGATCCCACCAAACCAGTACAAAGAGGTCAGAAATTACATTTCAGAACTGTTAAGGAAAGGTGTTATTAAGGAGAGCTGCAGCTCTTATGCTTCGCCAATAGTCTTAGTCCGGAAACCCGATGGCAGTTTAAGACTATGTGTGGACTACAGAAAACTGAACTCAAAAACCAGGCGTGACGCCTTTCCACTGCCACGCATAGATGAGAGTCTCGATGCACTATGCGGTGCAAAGTTCTTCTCCAGCATCGACCTGGCGAGTGGCTACCACCAAGTTGCAGTCCATGAGAAAGACAGGCACAAAACGGCTTTCACAACTCCTTTTGGTCTATATGAGTATCTACGAATGCCTTTTGGATTATGCAATGCTCCAGCCACCTTTCAACGTTTAATGCAAGCAACAATGAGTGACCTTGTATTTCAGATCGTTTTAGTATACCTAGACGACCTACTCGTCTTTTCCCAGACCGTCCAGGAGCACCTTGGGAGACTAGAAACAGTTCTTAAAAGATTACAAGAGACAGGTCTGAAAGTAAAAGTTGAAAAATGTCACTTTCTCCAGTCTGAAGTCAAGTTTCTGGGTCACCAAGTTTCAGCTGAAGGAATCGGCACTGATCCCGATAAAATTAGTGCAGTCAAGACATGGCCTACTCCCAGTACAGTAAAGGAGCTCAGATCCTTTTTAAGGTTTTGCAGTTACTACCGGAGATTTATTGAAGGGTTTTCTCAGGTGGCAGGACCTCTCCATGAGGTGGTCAATACCTGTCTTAAGGAGCGCAGCCCAGCCAAAGCTAATCAGTTGTTCCAGTCTGCCTGGACGCCAGAGTGTTTAGGGACCTTCAATCATCTCAAAGACAAGTTAACCAGTGCCCCCATGCTAGGCTTTGCAGACTTTAGGCTTCCTTTTGTGTTGGAGACGGACGCTAACAACCTGGGATTAGGTGCAGTTCTACACCAGCTACAGGGGGGAAGAAAAAAAATCATAGCTTATGCGAGTCGTCAACTTAGAGGGGCTGAAAAGAATGATAAAAACTACAGTAGCATGAAGTTGGAACTTCTTGCATTAAAATGGGCGGTCACAGAGAAGTTTCGGAGTTATCTCCTTGGGTCCAAGTTCACAGTCCTGACAGACAACAACCCACTTTGTCATCTTTCCACTGCTAAGTTGGGAGCTATCCAGCAGCGTTGGGTTGCACAATTGGCTGTATTTGATTTCGATGTAAAGTACAGGCCTGGTCATTGTAATTCGGCGGCTGATGCCCTTTCCAGACAGCCAGCTTTAAATGAGTCCGACCCTTGCTCAGAGGATGCAGAGTTCGATGGTTATGTGGCCATATGTGACAGCCTTCGGACAGGCACCGGTTTAGATCTTAAGTTAGTAGCTGCAGGGGTTGAGTGTTTTCAGGTGAGGCAGTTAAATGCCTCTGAATCAGACAGTGAGGAAACAAACAATGAGACACACAAAAGCACACCTACACTCCCTAGTTACACTAGAACTGAGCTCCAAAACTTTCAAACTTCCGACCCGACACTTAAGATATTAAAAACATTTTGGAACATGAAACGAAGACCCTCCTTTCAAGAAAGGCAAACCTTGCCTAGACCAGTACTCACACTACTGAAACAGTGGCCACGTCTCACAGAAAAAGATGGACTCTTGTACCGTGAGATCCAGGATGTTCACCTTGGGAAATGTCACCAGTTGTTACTTGCATGTCTCAAGGAAAAAGTGTTCACTGGTGTGCATGATCAGATGGGCCACCAAGGTATAGAGCGGACGCTTGGCCTGTTAAAACAGAGATGTTTTTGGGGAGGGATGCATGAAGATGTGGAGCAGTGGGTGAAGAAGTGCCAGAGATGTGTTTTAACCAAGTTGCCACAGCACCCCAAACGCCATTCTTAGCTACCCGTCCACTTGAAGTTGTAGCCACAGATTTCACTTCCCTGGAGCGTGCTAAAGACGGTTGTGAGAGTGTACTTGTAGTCACTGATGTGTTCACTAAGTTCAGTCAAGCATTCCCAATGAAAAACCAGAAAGCAGACACAACTGCCAAAGTCATACTAAAGGAGTGGTTCTTGAAGTACGGTATTCCAGAGCGCTTGCACTCCAACCAAGGTAGAAATTTTGAAAGCGCTGTGATTGCAGAACTGTGCAGGCTGTATGGAGTGAAGAAAACCCGCACTACCCCTCATCACCCCCAGGGAAACCCCCAGTGTGAGAGGTTTAACAGAACCTTGCATGACCTTCTGAGAACACTGCCTCCTGAGAAAAAGCTACGCTGGCCTGAACACCTTACGGAGCTTGTGTATGCTTACAATGTGACACCACACTCCTCCACAGGTTACTCTCCCTATTACTTACTGTTTGGCGTACACCCTCACTTGCCGGTTGATGCTCTGTTAGGACAGGAGCAAGCAAAACATGATGGCCCTGATTGGCTTACAGCACATCGGGAGCGTCTCCAAGACGCACATGGGAAAGCCAGAGTATTTGCAGAAAAGAAAGCCGCCGAAAGAATGGCCCACCACAATGCAAAAGTACACTGTCCACCTGTGGAAATAGGACAGTATGTCTATCTTCGTTATCGTCCCATCGGCAGAAATAAGATTCAAGATGCATGGTCATCCACAGTGTATAAAGTTATGGATGTGCATGGGACAACACACACCGTCGCACCAGTGAAGGGAGGGCCAATAAAGAGAGTACATAGGTCCAATCTACGCCTGTGTGTGGGGCCTATACCACCTTCGAGACAGAACCACAAAACAACTACCCCTGTGAGTAAACCTCAAACAGAAGTAGAGTCTGAGTCTATTGAGTCAGAACCCAAGTACCTGTTGGTGGAACAAGTCCATGAACCTGTTGGTCCATGGTTAGAAGACCTAGGAAATCAGCTCGAGGATGAAAGCAGCGGTGAACAATCACGTGATGCTGAACTGAGTGACATGCTAGGTGAAGAAATGTTCCCCCAACCAGAACCAGTCGAGAAAAATCCAGGTTTGTTTGAAGCGGAGCCAGACGTGACACCAGTACCTGCTCCGCGGCGGAGGGTGGGACAAGCAGATACAAGCACGCCTACGCCAACACCACGCAAAAGTGTTAGAACAACTGCTGGCAAAAACAGAAACCCATTTAACTTACCTATGACCGCGTGTAATGCTATGTCCTTCACGCCAGATGTATTGTCCCAGGTGTTAGCGGGTATGGTTCTTTACACGTCTAAACTAAATGCTATGGTTGATGGTTAAGAAGTCACAGAGACGTTGACTTCAGGCAGGGGAGAATGTAGCCGGGTGAAATAAATAAATTACTAATTCTAAAACAGAAGTCGCTATTATTCCCTCTTTTTGCCTTTTGCGGTTTTCAAGTGGTCCAGCAGGTGGCACTGTTGCTTCAGGTAGTATGGCAGTGTCTCCTGTGTGTGTATGTCGCGTGCGTGACGTCATTACTCAGCGCCAGCAGTTGGTTCCGGTTCGTAAAGGACAAGACAATGAGGCATATCAGTGGAAAATGTCTTAAATTGGTAAGGAGACCTAAATATACTCTTTGGAGTTAGTAGACAACGCTGTGATAAGCCTTATACTTAAAGATTTATAGTTGATTTACTCAGTAGGAACGGAGATTGCTGTAGATTGACGCCTTACGGTCAGGAAGGAGTTCCTCCTATTGAAACGTGCGGGGCTACGTGAAGGCGTGAGTGTTTAACAAGGATTATATGGAAACTTTACTAAAGGTTGAGTGGTTACTATTTTGTTCTGTTTACCTACTTCTGTGCAATTGATTTGTTCAGAGGGGAGATAGACTGTCCAGGGTTTCTGGTGCGAGTGTCCGCTCCAGTCTGGGCAGGCTGTCAGCCATTTTCAAGTGAGTTCAAGTTGCTAATGTAGAAAACAATGTAAAACAGAATGTACTGTGGTTTTGCGCAAATGTAAGTTGAATGACTATTAAGTGGTGTTTTTTTTTGTTTATTATAGTACCACTATTAGGCCACTACTGTTGTCTTTGGTAGATTTTACTTTTTTTTGTCTCTTATCTGGGTTTTTATTTTTTATTTCCAAAGAAGCCTTGAATAGGTCTGTGAAGCAGTGTTAAAAGCTAATTTTCTGATCCTGACAAAAGAGAAACTGTAGTTTTTGATTTGAGAAGAACGCACTACTTGAATGTTTGTTTTTTTTAAATAGTTGTTTGCAACACATTTACAAAATGCCAAATCAAACCAAACTTAATGCTGTCCCCATTCTGAGGATGGTCGGGAAATAAAAACCCACATTATATTTTTGGAGCTGTTGGTGTCTGTCCCATCCTTCTACACCTGGTCACATAAGCTTAGGGACGTCCCGCTGGGAAATGCCTTTGGGCTGCCAGCAGGGGAGGTGACTGCTGGTTCACAATGAAACACTGCAGCCAACAGGATTACACAAAATACCTGCTGCTCCTGTCTGCTCCTCTGATAGGTGACGTCAGTCCGTGGGTGTGTGTAGCTAAAGTAAGGGGGGCAAAGACTGGAAGTACGGCTTTAACCATACAAGTTTATGTTTTAATTCTCCCACAGGCCCTTCATACTGAAGAGATGAACAGAGAAATGACATGGCATTAAATTATTTTCCTAAGAATCATACTGGAAACATCAGATAAAGGCTGACAAATCTTTTAACTCAACATCTGACGCCCTGGCTTTAATTCAGTCTAATTCAATCAGCAGCTCTATGTATGGATGTGTGTGTTTAATTCTGAACATGATCCTGTGATTGACTTACAGATTAACGTCTGCCTCTAGAAGTAGCTATTCAGCTTCTGTTTGAGTGACAGAGTGAGAAAACAAGCATAAACTTTATGTTGAATTCCACCTTACAGGCAGAGGTTGTCCAGAATTAAGCGAAGTGCAACAAAATCAAGCAGGAGAATGTAAAAAGAAAATACCATTTGCCTTACAATACCAGGTAATTTGGATTAAAAAATCATCAAAGCTATCCTGACTGTTAATCCGCCAAATATTCTGTACATTAAAAAACAATCTTGTGGTACAAAAGTATAAGTCAGGAGAAGAATACAAAACATTCATACAAGATTTCTGGCTGTAATAATGCACGAAAAATAGGAAACCTCATAGAATATTCAGTTCTTTAATAAAAAATGTTCACACATTGATGTCAAATCTAACTTTTTTATATCAGGTATAGAAAATTTTTAATTGCCCTCAAACAATTACATTTAATATTGTTTTACTTATTAAACAAAAGATATCAACAAAAAAAGGTTTTTTGAATTAGTTAGTTAGCACACCTCATCCCATTACAACTCCTCTTATAACTAGTCTCATCCCCATTTGCTGAAATAACCAGTGAGACTCTTCTTGTCATGTACCAGTCTGAGAAATATTCAACCCACTCAGCAGGACCCAGTGAGCTGGCCAGCTCCTGCTGCAGCAAAACATCTTCAAACCATGAATCTTCCAACACCAGCCTTCAGAGCTGGTTTGACGATATTTTCCTAGAATGCTGTATTTGTTTCCTACAAACGTCCTGTGTCTTGGTGTCCAAATAATTGATTATTTGACACATTGTTCAAAGAACAGTATTCCAAAAATCCTGGCCTTTGTGTTTTCTGAGGAAAACTGGACAACAAGAATTTCAAATGTGCACATTCTCTTTCTGATTGTACAGGCCTGCATGGTCATACCAATAATAGCAGGAAACTGCTGTCAGTCCTGTGATAACATTTGAGGGGTTTCTAAAACGTATTTTAGCATCTTGTGGACTGCTTTCATGGTGAACTTGCTTTATCAGCTAATCTTGACAAAAGCAGTTTTTTCTTTTTAATATTCTCCACTTGTAGATTATGTTCCCTACAGTGGAATGGCTGACCTCTTCAACCCCCTAACCAGACTCATAACCTGCACCAATCTTCTTTCTGAAGGCCTGAGAGACCTCTTTGGATCTCCCCACGGTGTTCACTCTCACTAAACAGTCAGGAAAACATCAAACTAAATGTGTGAGGTTTAAGCAAGGTAAACATCCTTTAAAATACTTTGTAATGATGTTCTAATCATGTGCCCCTGTGGAACATCTGTGGGAAATTTAAGCCATTTTAAGTGGGAATGATATGTGGGTATCCTAGTTTATTCCTCATCATAAAGCCATTTTAACAGAAAAATGTAAGTTATTCTTATTTTTTATTGTTTACTAATATTACAAATTTTTTCTAGTATAGTTTTAATTAATATTTACCATCCATATGTCCAAATAGGTAAAGAAAACAACAACCTTTAAGCAGGTATTAAACATACTTTTCATTGAGCTGACATTTCTGTATCAAAAATGTTCTCTTTGTATTGGTCAGATGTAATATTCTAAATTTATATGTAGTGTTTTTAGCATTTGTAAGTGAAAAGGCTCATGATTCCAAAGGGTATATTTAGTCAAAAAAGAATGTTGTGCATCATCAAAAACACACCAAAGAAAAACATGGTGGTAGCATTATAATTCTTTCATCTGAAAGACCTGGTGCTTTCAAATTCGGATTTAATTTATAAACAATTCCAGTCAGTTCTCCACAAAAACATACTTGTGGGTACTTGACACTGGACTTCTGGCATTTTGGCATTTCCTTCTCCCCAGTCTTCCTCCAGACTCTGGAACCTTGATTTCCGAATGACATGCAGAATTTGCTTTCATCCGAAAAAAGTACTTTGGACCACTGAGCAACAGTCCAGTGCTGCTTCTCTGTAGCCCAGGTCAGGCGCTTCTGTCGTTGTTTCTGGTTCAAAAGTGGCTTGACCTGGGGAATGCGGCACCTGTAGCCCATTTCCTGCACACGCCTGTGCACGGTGGCTCTGGATGTTTCTACTCCAGACTCAGTCCACTGCTTCCGCAGGTCCCCCAAGGTCTGGAATCGGCCCTTCTCCACAATCTTCCTCAGGGTCCGGTCACCTCTTCTCGTTCTGCAGCGTTTTCTGCCACACTTTTTCCTTCCCACAGACTTCCCACTGAGGTGCCTTGATACAGCACTCTGGGAACAGCCTATTCGTTCAGAAATGTCTTTCTGTGTCTTACCCTCTTGCTTGAGGGTGTCAATAGTGGCCTTCTGGACAGCAGTCAGGTCGGCAGTCTTACCCATGATTGGGGTTTTGAGTGATAAACCAGGCTGGGAGTTTTAAAGGCCTCAGGAATCTTTTGCAGGTGTTTAGAGTTAACTCGTTGATTCAGATGATTAGGTTCATAGCTCGTTTAGAGACCCTTTTAATGATATGCTAATTTTGTGAGATAGAAATTTTGGGTTTTCATGAGCTGTATGCCAAAATCATCCGTATTAAGACAATAAAAGTCCTGAAATATTTCAGTTAGTGTGCAATGAATCTAAAATATATGAATGTTAAATTTTCATCATGACATTATGGAAAATAATGAACTTTATCACAATATGCTAATATTTTGAGAAGGACCTGTATATTATGGTCAATTTGTTTCGAACAGAAGCCATTGAACAGTTTAGCTGCGTCTGTGCTGCACTACCTAATCATACCACTAGGGGTCAGGGTAGGGTTTATCATAAGGTGGGACACAATCAGGTACACATAGTGTAACGTTGCTGATGTGTACGTAAATAACACAGCCGCTGGAAAAACATACAACAAACAAGACTAACGAACTAAATCCAAACACACATCCACATTGGTACAATGTGTTTTATTGCAAAGCTTTAGGGGAGCGGTGGCCTAGTGGTTAGAACAGGAGGTTTGTGTTTCGGAGGGGACACAAGGGGCCAGGTTCATATCCGCAAGACCCTTAGCCCCAGAATGCTCCCCAGGCGCCGCACAATGGCAGCCCACTGCTCCCTATAATGGATGGGTTAAATTCAAAGGACAAATTTTGATGTAATGTATATGTGCAATGACCAATAAAGATGATGATTAGACATCCTGTTTGCTTCTGCACTGAGTCATCGTCTTAATGGACATCTTTGGGCATAGTTGTCTCTGTGCTTATTTATGCAACTACTAAGGAAGTCCATTTTGCTGACTGTTTTTGCTTTTTTGTCATATTTAAATATTTCAGATAATTGAAATCTAATTTTCAAAATGCAGCTTGTAGGAAGAATGGGAATGTTTGTCCACCGCTTGCAGAATTGCTTTCGTTCAGCCACACTGGAAGATTTTCGGGTATTAACGGCCATTGCAACTATTAGAGTAGCTTTTGGCGGCTGGATCAAGCTGAAGGCTTAAGGTGTTTATTATTTTTTTGTTTATTTTATTTTACAAACAGGCAAAAAGCCCTGTTCAGCCAGTCACATGGTGACTCAGCAGCAGGTCAAAACGATCTTAACAGGCAGTAGTTTATAACTACAACCTTTATTTTCTATATTTAACAACTAATTTCTTCTTTTGGAAAACATCTAAAAACACATTTAAATTTCTAGACATTAATCGGCAATAGTAAACTGCAGAGTCCAAACTTTCTCCCCTTCTCAATCAACAAATTGACTGAAATCTTCAAATGATGCTCAGGACCCTGGGGAATCATTCAGCCTGAACACACTGAAGAGGAAGTAAATCATCTGCACAACAAATGTTACACTAATAATACACTTTCAAATAATGTTTACAACTCATTTCAGATATTATTAAAGCATTACTTATTAGGTTTGCCGAAAATTGTTTTGTTCACAGGACAGGCCTTAATCAGTAAAACATAACATAAAAAGGGTCTTGTTCTAAAACCTTTGGTTCAATTATGTTTTTTGTTTTTATGGATGTGGATATGCGTCACTCTTGTTTTATAAAGCCAGGCCTAATAATTGTTTGTACCATAGTATGCTTTTCAGTCACTGGATCTTTGTGTTCCTATTTACTATAAAATTAAAAAAAACAAAAAAACATGGTAGATTAACAATGAATACTTAGTGTTGCACCTTACGTTTTTCCATTTTAAGAAGATTCTTTTTTTTTTTAAAGGATTATTAGTGAAAATTGTAACCCAACTTTTTTTTCATGTATATCTGCATCAACTACCTGAGTTGGCAAATCAAACTTAAGCCATTCTTGAATTGTGGTCAAGGGCCACAAATGGACCCTGGGCCTCACTTTGGATACCACTGTTCTAGATGGTTCTTCTGTAAACTCTTCATTTTTGCACTCTTCAAGTAATTTTAGTTGGTTAGCCACTCCTGGGAAGATTCAACACTGTTTCATGTTTTCTCTATTTACGGATATTAATGTTCTTCGGAGTTCCAAAGTCTTAAAATGGCTTTCCAGACTGATGTCAGGTATTTCCTTTCTAATCTGTGTTTGAATTTCTTTAGATGATATGACATGATGTGTTGATTCTTTTAGATATTTAAGCCTACTTCATGTTGTTTGGAGTGTTGTAATTATGAATATATTATTTAATAGTTTATTTTAATATTTTAATATCGTACTCGTACTCGTCGTCTTCCGCTTATCCAGGACCGGGTCGCGGGGGCAGGAGACTCAGCAGAGACGCCCAGACGTCCCTCTCTCCAGACACCTCCACCAGCTCCTCCAGGGGGAGCCCAAGGCGTTCCCAGGCCAGCCGAGAGACATAGTCCCTCCAGCGTGTCCTGGGCCGTCCCCTGGGCCTCCTCCCGGTGGGACATGCCTGGAACACCTCCCGAGGAAGGCGTCCAGGAGGCATCCGGTATAGATGCCCAAGCCACCTCAACTGGCTCCTATCGATGTGGAGGAGCAGTGGCTCTACTCCGAGCCCCTCCCGGATGGCCGAGCTCCTCACCCTATCTCTAAGGGAGTGCCCGGCCACCCTACGGAGGAAGCTCATTTCAGCCGCTTGTATCCGGGATCTCGTTCTTTCGGTCATGACCCAAAGTTCATGGTTGTAGGTGAGGGTAGGAACGTAGACCAACTGGTAAATTGAGAGCTTTGCTTTTCGGCTCAGCTCTCTCTTCACCACAACGGACCGGCACAGCGCCCCCATTACTGTGGCAGCCGCACCGATCCGTCTGTCGATCTCCCGCTCCATTCTTCCCTCACTCGTGAACAAGACCCAGAGATACTTAAACTCCTCCACTTGAGGCAGGAACTCCCCTCCAACCTGAAGAGGACAAGCCACCCTTTTCCGGTCGAGAACCATGGCCTCGGACTTGGATGAGCTGATCTTCATCCCAACCGCTTCACACTCGGCTGCGAACCGCCACAGTCCATGCTGTAGGTCTTGGCTAGAGGGGGCCAGCAGGACCACATCATCCGCAAAAAGAAGAGACAAAATCCACTGGTCCCCAAACCAGACCCCCTCCGGCCCTTGGCTGCGTCTAGAAATCCTGTCCTTAAAAGTTATGAACAGGACCGGTGACAAAGGGCAGCCCTGCCGGAGTCCAACATGCACTGGGAACAGGTACGACTTAGTGCCGGCAATGCTAACCAAACTCCTGCTCCACTCGTACAGGGACCGGATGGCCCCTAATAAAGGACCCCCGATTCCATACTCCTGGAGCACCCCCACAGGGCATCACTAGGGACACAGTCGAATGCCTTCTCCAGGTCCACAAAACACATGTGAACCAGTTGGGCAAACTCCCATGAACCCTCGAGTACCCTGTAGAGAGTATAGAGCTGGTCCAGTGTTCCACGGCCGGGACAAAAACCACACTGTTCCTCCTGAAGCCGAGGTTCGACTATCGGTCGGACTCTCCTCTCCAATACCCTGGCGTAGGCCTTACCAGGGAGGCTGAGGAGTGTGATCCCCCTGTAGTTGGAACACACCCTCCAGTCCCCCTTCATATGAAGGGGGACCACCACCCCAGTCTGCCAGTCCAGAGGCACTGTCCCCGACCACCACGCAATGTTGAAGAGGCGGGTCAACCATGACAGCCCTACAACATCCAGAGACTTGAGGTACTCAGGGCAGATCTCATCCACCCCCGAAGCCTTGCCACCGCAGAACTTTTTAACCACCTCGATGACTTCAGCCTGGGTGATGAAAGAGTCCAACCCCGAGTCCCCAGCCTCTTTTTCCACCACGGAATGCGTGATGGCAGGATTGAGGAGATCCTCGAAGTACTCCTTCCACCGCCCGATAATGTCCTCAGTCGAGGTCAGCAGCCTCCCGCCCCCACTATAAACAGTGTCGGCGAAGCACTGCTTCCCCCTCCTGAGGCGCCGGACAGTTTGCCAGAATCGCTTCGAGGCCAACCGGTAGTCCTTCTCCATGGCCTCACCAAACTCCTCCCAGGCCCGAGTTTTTGCCTCTGCCACAGCCCGGGCCGCAGCACGCTTGGCCTCACGGTACCCGTCAGCCGCCTCAGGAGTCCCACAAGCCAACCACAGCCGATAGGACTCCTTCTTCAGCTTGACAGCATCCCTTACTGCCGGTGTCCCTCACCGGGTTCTGGGAATGCCGTCGCAACAGGCATCGCAGACCTTACGGCCGCAGCTACGGGCAGCAGCATCGACAATAGATGCGGAGAACATGGTCTACTCGGACTCTATGTCTCCAACATCCCCCGGGATCTGGTCGAAGCTCTCCCGGAGGTGGGAGTTGAATACATCCCTGGCTGAGGGCTCCGCCAGGCGTTCCCAGCAGACCCTCACTATGCGCTTGGGCCTGCCGAGTCTGTCCGGCTTTCTCCTCCTCCAGCGGATCCAACTCACCACCAGGTGATGATCAGTGGACAGCTCAGCCCCTCTCTTCACCCGAGTGTCCAAAACATGCGGCCGAAGGTCTGATGATACGACAATAAAGTCGATCATCGACCTCCTGCCTAGGGTGTCCTGGTGCCAAGTGCACCGATGAACACCCTTATGTTTGAACATGGTGTTCGTTATGGACAATCCGTGACTAGCACAGAAGTCCAATAACAAAACACCACTCGGATTCAGATCGGGGAGGCCATTCCTCCCGATCACACCTCTTCAGGTGTCACTGTCGTTCCCCACGTGGGCGTTGAAGTCCCCCAGCAGAATAATGGAGTCCCCGGGAGGGGCACTATTCAGCACCCCCGACAGGGACGCCAAGAAGGCCGGGTACTCTGCACTGCCACTCGGCCCGTAGGCTGAAATGATAGTCAGAGACCTCTCCCCAACCCGAAGGCGCAGGGATACGACCCTCTCATCCACTGGGGTAAACCCCAACACGAGACGGCTGAGCTGGGGGGCAACAAGCAAACCCACACCAGCCCGCCGCCTCTCCCCTGGGCCACTCCAGAGTAGAAGAGAGTCCAACCCCTCTCAAGGAGATGGGTTCTAGAGCCCACGCTGTGCGTGGAGGCGAGCCCGACTATTTCTAGTCGATATCTCTCGACCTCCCGCACAAGCTCAGGCTCCTTCCCCCCCAGCGAGGTGACATTCCACGTCCCTAGAGCCAGCCTAAGCATCCGGGGATCGGGCCGCTGAGGTCTCCACCTTCGTCCACCACCCAATCCTCTTTGTCCCTTATTTTAATATTTTATCAAATAATATTTCGGTCTGTTAAGGGTTGTCCTGTGAATACCGGCCCAGTAAGGCGATGGTATTAGGACAAAATAGAAAGGTGTGAGACGAGCTCTGACATTATTGAACAGCATAAACTCTGCACACACATGGAATGAATTCACACAATTTCTTAAAATACAAGAATTTATTAACAAAAATAAGTCAACTCAAAGTCAAACATATTTCAATCAACAAACTCTTTACTATGCTAAAACAACCCAAACTAAACTACCAAGCAGAATTAAAGAATAATGAAGACTAATGGACTATGTACAATATAAACAAGTTGATTAAAGATGATTAGAAATCATGACCAAAAGAGTGATGCAATACTACCATGCAATGTTTATGTTTGAGAACCAAGGATTATCTTGAAGAATCTGGAAGTGAAGTTAAGTTAGTCTTGGAAATAACTTAGGCAACAATGAGCAAACGTTTAGACAACCATTCACAATGCAAGATCAGATAAAATATTTATTAAAATATATATTTTATGATTTGCTGAATAAAACCAACCTTCTGGATGACCAACTCTCAACAGTGTTTAATTAGCTGCCTTTATTTATTAAAATAATATTTAAAGAAATATTATTAAGGAAATAGTAAAATAATATTTAAGGAAATATTATTTTGATCCAGTTTGAAGAGTTATGTCTGTTTGCCAGCAAAGAGACATTAGCGCGCTGTGTCCCTCCTTCCAGATCCGCCGGGGGACCAGTGTGGAAGAGACAGAAGCTTTGCAAAAGCGGGGTTTTATTCAAAACAGTGACATAACGGAAAGTCCACTATTACCCCTTTTCCTGGCTGTGCTGGAAGTAGGTTAATGCGGTTTATTTTGAAAGTTCCAGAAAAGTTCGTACTGGACTTTCATGTCCCAATGGCTGTGGTCCCAACCCCTGTAGGATGCAGCAGTTCAGTTCTCCAACAGCTTAATGCATGGTGTGGGAGACATTGTCCAAGAGTGAGGTTATTTTTGCCAGTTCTACTGTCTCCCACTGCCTGCATTAGGTCAAAGATTGTTCTGTTACAGAAAGTTGTTTTAAAATTACCTATCTGCTTTAAAAGAAAAAAAAAATAGAAAATCTGTCTGGAATATTGCTTTTGTTTCATACTTTCAATGCTTTTAGGTATTCTGGCTTCTGACTCTTTTAATATGCATGCAGTAGTTTGTAGATTTAAGGCAGACATCCCAAGCTGCACTTACATGTTTGGTCAATCAATCATCTGTCAACACAAAAACTAGCTGGTCAACGTATAAGCTATTTGGTATTTCAAACGAAAGTGTAGTTTCTCATGTTGATGAAAGGATCATTACATTCAACAAATGCTTCCCTGTGTTTTTTGCACTGCTTACCAAACATGTAGCATCATGTGTTGTGATGTCGCTTTGTGCATTGAGGGTCAGCAGCTGTACATCTTGTTTCAGCTGATAGTGGAGCTGGATAAGAGAGGGAGACATGATCCAAAAAGCCTCCATGCTCCCATCTGCTCACATCCTGCTCCTATTGGGACCAGGTGGGCTGTTTTTCACATCTGATAGTAAACCTCACATTATACCAGGACATTTCTGCATAATTTTAGAAAATCTTTGAAAACTCCGAACCTGGACTCAGACACAGTTGTGCATTGGAGCACTGATCTCAATCCCAGCTAAAACCTTTAATTTCCTACTAATGTGAGAAGTAAGAATTTCCTTGCAGTGTACTGGTTGGACTAGTGGATATGAGCTCATGTCCCTAACCAACCCGAGCAGCTGTTGCTTTCCCAAAGTCAAAAAGATTAGGGTTTCATTACGCAAGAGGATATGAGAGCAGCATGATCTTTGTGTTCAGCAGCAGAAGCAGTTCATTCTACAGCAACTATCAGGGCCACATTTTAAAAAAAACCTCCCTGCTGTGTTCCCCACCTGACTTCCGCCTGCTTTATGTTCCTTACAATGAAAATCACTGCAGTGTTGCCACAGCAGACAACCAAAGTTCCTACATGTTTTCATATATTATAATACATACTTCCAGAGTAAAAATCCTAACTTGTTTTACATTTTAGAGAATGGAATAGGGAATAAAGTCTAGAAATAGAAATATTTTCCCTTACACTATTATCTTATTCTATTATTATCCAAATCTGGAAAATCCTTGAATAATATTCCTGACTTTTTTCCAGACAGTAAAGGAACCCTGGAAGTCAGCAGGCTCCTGTCTCCTGATATGTCTCCAACATGTCCATCGTAGCGCATAAATCGCTCACAGATGTGACATAGACAACAGAAGCACAAAGACAACAAGGCTTTGTGTGGATGAGTGGGGCCTGACGGTGCGAGCGGACAGTTTTGTCTGTTTGTCAGGGTTTACACAACATACAAGCTGCAGAACAAACCACTGCCATCATCATTGAGACAATCCGGCCTTCTGACTGCCAGCCAAACGGCCCAACAGATCCATTTAATCCAGCTAAAAAACAGCCTGCTTACTGGGGGTGTTTTTCCTGGCTCGATATCAGAAAGTTTCAACTTACGTAGCGCAGAGGAAGTTTTTAGATTTCAGCACTGAGATTTTATAACAACAATGATTTGGAAACGCTTTTTTATTTTTACATTTTTCTTTAACAAAAATCCTAGATACAAAAAACAGTCAAGGTGAAAAGAAAGTACACCCACTTTGAATTTTAGGGTCTTACAAGATTATATTAAATATTATATCTTCTCAATTAAAGATTGAACCGAAGTGAAAATGGTGTTTGTGGAAAAAGTACACACCCATGATTGAATATCTTTACCCTTAACAGCAATAGCTTAAAGTAGTCACTTTTTGTATGACCTGATCAGTCCCTCACATCTTTACGAAGGATTTTTTGCCCACTCTTCTTCAAAACATCGCCTCAGTTCATTTGTTTCTGCATAGCTCTATTAGAGGACCAGTGTTAGGTATTATTTAGTCAACTCAGAGGTAAGAACGATACAGTCAGAGTTACTTGTGACAAGGGTAGCCCACTTTGCAGTGAAACTACAAAGTTTTGACACCCTATCTCTTTATTTATATACACAGTTCAACAGACAGTTCAGACAGGGTGTGTGTGTGTGAGACGGAAAGGAGGCTGGTTCACACAGAGATAACAATGATCTCACACACACAGGGAGGAAGGCATAGTGCAGGTGCCTTGCAACCCAAGGTTTTTACATGAGTGATAACAAGTTTTTGCACCCATCCAACAGTCCCTCCTTTTATCACAAGTAAAAACATTTAATATAAAAACGAGTAAGAAAAATACTTTGTATGAGCGAAAACCCACGGACGGTAAACAGATTATATTTGTGGGAAATACTCATACGGCCCCGCCGCCCTCGGCGACCATTAAAAGTTAAATGTTGATTAATACTTGAAATCATAAAAATAAAATAATGATACTTGAAATCATAAAAATAAAATAATGATACTTGAAATCATAAAAATAAAAGAATGATACTTGAAATCATAAAAATAAAAGAATAATACTTGAAATCATAAAAATAAAAGAATAATACTTGAAATCATAAAAATAAAAGAATTAAAAAATCTGCCCTGTTTATGTCATCATTGTACTTTTTCTCATTTCACTTAAGCAACAACTTCTTCCGATTTTCTGCTGTGAGGTCATTTTATGAAATACAATGTATGAGTACACTCAGGCTTTTGATGTGATTTATTTACAACATGTCATCATAATCGTCCCCTTCATTTTTGTGTATTTCTACTTAGTTCAGTGTTGCATATGCCACCATGAACAATACCAGAAATTCTGTAGGAATGGATGTGCGTCATGTCTTTCCGTCAGTGGTCTGAGATGGGTCCCGTCTGATGTCCATCTCTTCTGGTTCGGTATCACCTCCTGTGGATCCTGCTTTAGATAGAGAAAGAGTCCTGCTACCAGAATTAAGCTCAGGCTTATCAGTCCTGTCCACAAGTTACAGAGAGCCATTTTATAATTGGGCGCAGATCAGCTGTTTTCTTCACCGGTTTGAGACGCTGGGCCATCTTTGAACCCGGACTTCCTCTGCTACCCCGTCGGTTGGTTTGGCTCCTGTAACGGCAAAACTGGCTTACAGTGGCTTTTATGGATCCAGGAAGGCCTCTCTGCTATTTTCAGAGCTGTGGGCGTTGTCAGGAGCACTTGAAACGGCCCTTTCCACCAAGGAGTGCTCCAA
Source organism: Girardinichthys multiradiatus (assembly GCF_021462225.1). Classification (NCBI taxonomy): domain Eukaryota; kingdom Metazoa; phylum Chordata; class Actinopteri; order Cyprinodontiformes; family Goodeidae; genus Girardinichthys; species Girardinichthys multiradiatus. The sequence goes on from NC_061818.1 coordinate 12,750,650, forward strand.
TCCTTCCGGTGGAGTGTCTTAATCAGGACCAGGTCTCCAGGCCTCATTCTGTGGGATAGGAGCAGAGATTATCGGCAGACCACTGGACATTTGTTCTTCTTTTGTCTGCAACATTTTATTCATCCACTCAGCTAATGAAGGTTCCTGTTGTGCTTTCTCTATTTCATTCATGTCAGAGGGCAGAGAAAACGGTCTGCCATGTACTATTTCTTTGAGAATACAAATCCACATCAGCAACTTGGTGTCACGTGATCTCAGACTCAGAATATAGTGGGTGGAGTTATACAATGATGTACAGTAGGTGGCAAATGGAGTAAGACCAGTTTGATTTGGAGTTATTCTCATCCATAATTTAACCAGGGATAGGCATCCGGGCCATGACCTCCCTGTTTCTTCCATTGTTTTCCTTAATCTTTAACTGAAACCCTAATGCATTAGAACTTAGATCTATTAATTTATTTACAAAATGAGTTCCATTATCTGACCTTATAATCTGTGGGATACCATATGTGGGGAAGAAATGTGTCACTAGGTTCATCTATTACAACTAGGCAATATTTCTTCCCCCGTGTTTGCAACAAATTATGCATGATCTGCAAAAATGATTTGCATAGTCAGAAATATTTATAGTGTAGCATTAATGCTTTACCAGATGTGACATATTCCCCCCTTGACACGTGGGTCTTCCCAATGTGTCACTGTAGCCGCTGTGTTGTATAACTTTTTTGGGAGGATTTGTTTATCTTCTATCTGATAGATGTCATCTTTTTTCTGTGCTCCTCTCTTTAGCCAGGCCTTTATTTCTGTCTTGGTTGCTGACTGTTGGGCGTCTTTCAGCACGTCTGTGTCTATAAATAGCAGATCTGACATTTTCTCTTTAATAGGTTGAAATGAGTTAGTTCTGTCCCTGATGATGTTTTAAAACCTCTATTTTGCCAAATCTTAGCATGGTGATGTACTGATCCGAAAACGTATTGGCTGTCTGTGTATATAGTAAGTATTTGTCCCTCATGTAATTCACATGCTCTTACTACAGCATATAATTCTGCTGTTTGGGCTGAGCATGTATTGGGTAGAGATTTAGCTTCTATTATCCTATCGATGGTTGTTACTGCATAACCAGCTCTATTCTTTCCATATTCATCTTTAGATGCTGAGCCATCTACAAACACAACACATGAATCTGGTATAAGGATTTGAGAAATGTCTTGTCTGGGTTTGGTGTCTTCTTCAACTTTTGCTTTATAAGAATGTGGTTTTCCATCTTCTGCAGTAGGTATTAGAGTACTTGGATTTAAAGGGCACATCTTTTTAGAGTTATGTTTGGCTGTGATAATAATAGTGATGTCAGTGTGATATGTCTTGCATGTAGCGTCAGGTGCTTCTCTTAATATTCCTGACTTCAACATATCTTGTATTACTGGCTTAGTATCTTCTTCAGCTTCTGGCTTTAAGGGGTATTGGCGGACTGATGGCCTTTTTTCAGATATTAGTTTAACCTTGTATGGTGGGAACCCCTTTATAAGTCCTACATCAGTTGATGATTGGGACCACAGTTCAGGTGGGACAGCAGCTAGGGCAGGATGCATGTTGCTCTCAGCTAAGCCCTGTATTTGTCCCTCTGCCTCATCTAAATGTATCCTTGGATGGACTTTGACTGTCCACGCCAGAATGAGCTTCCAGATTCCTGTATTAGGATCTACCTTTGACAGCGTCAGTGCTGTTCCTGCAGAGGTTTAAAGCCTCTGTTTTTCCAAATTCTTATTATTCTTTTTTATTATATTTTATAAAGTAAGTCCTTATTACATTTAAAAATGAGATCACTATTTTTGGTAGTTGCTATTATTATAAATAATGCTTGGTTTAGTTCTTATTAAAAATAAAAAATAAAAACTCACTCACTGATGAACACAAAAAATGAAGGGCATATTATATCTTATAATCTTAGTTTATCTTACCCAGTTTTATAGATACAACATACAGTTTCAGTCAGCTTTGTATTTAGTTCAAGTAACTAAAGTTTGTTTCAATTAACTCAAGTTTTATCTATTTCAGTCCAGTCCAGTAATTCTGTTAAGGTTCATTTCATCTTATGTTAAGTTTGAGTCTAATTCAATCATTTTGAACCTGACTGGAAAAAGTCTAAACATCTGTTAAAATCTTTTTGTTTTACCATAGAGAACTGACCTAATATTATTATGGTAATGTTGAGGACTCTAATTTTTACATAACATGAAACAGACATTTATTTCACAAAAACAGAAAGTCAAACACAGACATTTGGCCACATGAAAGTTTAAATAACCTGTTTGTAAAAGAATTAGGAAAAATTGAAGACGGGTCTATGAACTTTCTTATGGTTATCAGTATTTTCAGTAGAGGTAGAACCTTTGCCATCTTTAAATGATTTTTTGAAAAAGATTCTGGAAACCTTATTAAGATATAAATTTGGCAAAGATCATCAGAACATCAGACCTTTATTAGCGCTTTTAAGGTCCATCAAAGATGCATTACAATGAAATCAGTCATTCCCATTCACACACATTCACACACTACTTACTTATTTCTCTGTCAGAGTCATTTTATTTGCAAAAATGTTAACATAATTTGACTTCTATTATTCTTAAAATGCACATTGTTTCCTCATAACCCCTTTTGTTTCCACAAGGTCTGTTTTGAACGCTTCAAATTTTTTTTTTTTTTTATTCACCAAGAATCAATAAGGTGGTCTTAGTGGGTCCACATTAAAGGTGTTATCTGTTGGGTGTCATGTTATCATTGTCAGGTCAGTGAGGTTCATAAGTCAGTCAGAACCTTGGTCATTTGGTCTGTGCTCATAATGTTTCATAGATCCATCCTATGATTAGTCAGCAAAACGTCCACCTATAGGAGAAAAAATGATTGTTAATGAATGAGCTGCATTTCCTAGGAACACTGTCTTTCTCCTGGATGAGCATCACCTGTTGAAAAACTTTCATCATTGTTTGTTTCACATATTCAATCAGATCTTTATATTATATCAGTAGGTGAAGTTGTTAGTATCTCATGTAGACTGACATATACTGTTGCATTTGGAGAAGATCTCAGATTAAATAAACTTAGTTAGAGCTTCAATCCAGGTTCATTTTGTGTCTGCAGACTTTAGCCAATTTTTCTTTTCTTTCTTTTTTTTTTTTATACATAAAGAGCAAGATTCAAAACATTTTCAAAAGGCAGATTGTGGCAGAATGTAAACAAAACTGTTTATTGATTGACAAAATAACATTCAAGCACACAATCACCATATTAAAAGGCTCTACTTCTAGAGAATCACTAAACTTCTGGGGTCCGGTTTTGGCCCGCGGACCTTGAGTTTGACACATGCAGAGGTAGAGTTACAATTTTTTTCAGACCTTTCAGCAGAGACAGGCTTCTGCTGTTTGCAGAAGTTTTATCTTTGTTTTCAGGCAGCTGCATCTCTTTGTCAAGGTCGTTTCACAGAGCTGAAATTGAACTTCTCTCAAAGAGGAAAAATCAAGAATGCACACAATCTGAGCCAAATATGGAATTATTTCCCTGTAAAATGAATCTTTTGCATTTTATCATGATATTGTTGGTAGTATAACACCATAGAATGATTTTTAAAGCACCTGTTTCTCACTAATGCTTGCCTACAAAATATTTTACTCTCAGATTACTTCTTTAACAACATTCTGTTCTCTCTTCTCTAGTCATTGTTCACTGGGTTGTCCAGTTGGACAGTTTCCATGTTGTCCACATTGTCACCTCCTCTTTTAACTTCTTTTACCACGTCCTCTAAAACCACCTCTTAGTCTTTATAATTTGGGGCTACCTTGGTATTCTAAACTGGGATGGGTGGCAGTCCGCCCCCTTTATTTGTTTTCAGTTAAGCTGAAAGTTTTTTCCTGTGCTTTTCTTAAGGCCTCAGTATTATGGCTATGTCAGTTAAAAGCTGCTCTTATTGTTGTTTTTTTTTATTCATCTTTTTGTTTTAATCTGTTTATCAACTGTGAGCACTCAGGGACTGAAAAGTCCCCTTTGAAATTATAATCTGGCAAGGTTTTTTATTGTCTCTTGAATCTTTTGAATGCATAATCTCCAGTTTAAGATCCCCGTGTAGTTTTAGGATTTCAGTGATAATTAAGTTACCTGAAAATCCGTATTTTTATGCCATCGTGTACATATTTCTGTTAAATCAGAGATTTTTCTCTGTTCTTCCCCCATTGTTCTTTGTTATTTTTCTCTTTTTAGTTTTCATTATTGCTAATTTTAGATCCCCTTGTAATTTTAAGACATCCTTTGTATCTAATTTGCCCAAAAACCCATGTTTTTTATTTTTTATTCCATCTATGACAGATCATACCTGCTCCTTTTACATAGTTCTCCATAAACTTTACCTCCCCTTCTAAGTCAATTAGTTTACTTAGTTTCTTCCCCATTATGTTTTATGTTAGTTTAATTGTAGTATAAATGTCCCAGATAAAAGGTCACTGGCATGAGACTTTAAGGAGAGGACATTAACACGCCCTTCTACTGCAACTAATTCGCAGCGGTGTTAATTTTCTGGAATGAAATCCGACCTGAATCTCCAAAGTCACCAGTACGTAGTTTTAATCTGAGCAAAAGAAAACACAGGACTAGCAGAATCCTGCTGATTCTATTAAAATGCTTAGTCCTCCATATACACACACAACACAGTCACACAGTTAGTTTCAGGTACCTTGTAATTTTTCTAAGTTAACTTGGTGTTATTTTATGAGCTCAATTTACTCCGTTCTTTTTACTTGTATAGCGCTTATTCCATTCCCTCGCAGGGGAATAACCCTTAGTCGTTTTATTTGGCCCCCTTCTTGGAGGGGCCCTACCTTAATTTGTCACTATCCCTTTCACGGTGGAATAAAACCATTCGAATGCAGCGTCCTTACCGGCGACGCACTACCAACGACTGTTAAGTACTTTTCCTATGAACTGTATTTTAAAACTGTCTCACCTCGGAGTTGACTTCTTGGTGACTCTCTGGACCCTGTGAGAGTCACCCCGCGCAGAGGAAGGCAATAAACCACTGGCCAGGTGTGAATTCACACACACCGGGACTTTCAGCCACTCCGGCTAAAGGAGGCTGTGCAGCGGTGCTTCGCTCGACGTCAGGCTTCCCCCACGGATCCCAGAGTCACTGTTAAAGCAAAGAGAAATAAGGTTATTGAATTAATCCGGCTCGAAGGACCAATAAATGTTAGGTATTATTTAGTCAACTCAGAGGTAAGAACGATACAGTCATAGTTACTTGTGACAAGGGTAGCCCACTTTGCAGTGAAACTACAAAGTTTTGACACCCTATCTCTTTATTTATATGCACAGTTCAACAGACAGTTCAGACAGGGTGTATGTGTGTGAGACGGAAAGGAGGCTGGTTCACACAGAGATAACAATGATCTCACACACACAGGGAGGAAGGCATAGTGCAGGTGCCTTGCAACACAAGGTTTTTACATGAGTGATAACAAGTTTTTGCACCCATCCAACAACCAGCAAAATAATTTAATCAGACCTTGGACTTTGACACTTTCCAACACTTTGCTTCTTTTTCTTTTTATGGATTGTGTTGGAGATTTGCTGTTGTGTGTGTTCTGAAGCATTGTCCTGTTGACTAGTTATCAAAAAAGCGAATGCAGGACAACAAGGATGCTTATTAAGGAACGTTGTGGGACACATTACCAACACTATTATGATGTCATTAATTTTTATTTAACAAAGATCTCACATTAAATTAATCAATCTCTGCTTTGCCTGTTAGTACAAAACAATGAATTAGCACAAGTTTGAAGAAAATTTTACAAGCTTAAAGTTAAAGTTTAACACTGGTAATGTTGGCTGCTGTTACCTTGTCTGTCTGGCAGTCATCTCTGGGTTTGAGTTAAAGTGAGTCTATAGATCAGCAGGCGGCTTTTTCAGCTGTGCGTTTCTTGTGCGACTCACTTTTACAGTGTTGCTCCACATTGTGCTCGCCTCCGTGTGAAATTGAAAAATAACTTTGACAAACATCATAAAAACCCTCAGAGATCAACTTTCACTGGCCTCACCCAGTTATGAGCTGTTTCTCAATCTTTGTTGTAGATGCATTTTCTTTTTCTTTACATACTTTCCATTATATTCTGCATACAGATGTAAGCTATATAAGTTTTATTTTACTACCATCGTGGTGCGCAGGTTGGTCATGACATGGGATGCTGCTGCGTATTTTGATTGACAGCTGATGCGGCTCTGTGATGATGACCACAGCCCTGCTTTCTTTACATTTTGAAAAAGCTATTATAATAATTAAATTATCAGAATTTGACCCAGTCAAATGCGGGACATTGTTTCTGTTTAGGGACACCGGGACAGGAGAAAGGGATAAAGGGCCTAAAATTAATAATGATATTTAAAAGATGCTTAAAAAACATTGACCCAGACCATGCAAATGGCCTTTATCATAACATCACATTGAGCTGAAATCACCTCTTATTTCCTTTTATTGAGGTTGTCAAAATGCAATTTCTATAAGGCTGTAATGTGAAAGTGCTTATTTAGATGCATGTCAATACCTGCAAAATAATGAATGATCTTGTTCAGTCAGTGATGTCTTTAATTTGACACATTGCTTTAGTTAAGACAAGATCTGAAATGAATACACGTGTACTACACTCCCCCACCCCTGATGATATTACAATAGGGGAATGTCTGTGAGCTCTCCCTGCTGAGTCATTGTGGAAAAAGACTGCGACACTATGATGGACTGACTGATGGACACACAGAACCAGCACCAAGTGAAGTTCCAGTAGTTTTATTTGTGCCTTCATGCACCAGTGTTAGAGACACAATAGAACTTATTTAGCCAGATTGAGCTGGTCATAATTGTGAATTTAAAGCAAGGAACCACCGAGATATCCAAACTTTACACTAAAGAATCAGAGTGACCTCCTTGGGGAGACCGAACAGCTTGGAAGCTGAAACGCTGACAATTCTTTCAGATGAAAGAAGGAGGGCCAAGAACTGATGACACTTAGAGGTAAGTTGATTCCAAAAAAGTAAAGAGTTGTCTGATCCATCTGGAAGAACTCTAGTTCTGGAGTCAGAAACTGTCAGGCTTTAAAGGTTTTTCTTGTTCCGAATGTTTCTATTTTTGCTCTCAGAACGTCCTCTAGATTAAAGACAGATATATAGAAATTCAAACTATGCATTGAAAGGTAAACTTTGAGTTTACCTTTCAAAGCCAGAAAGACAAGTATTTTGATAAAGATACATCTTTAATTAGCTACTGGCACTCTGAACCTTCATTGTTAGTTCCTTTCAGAATTTCCCTTTAAGAAGTTACAGTTTATGTTTGTTAAGTGTTTTTTTGTTGTTGTTGTTGTTGATTAATCATTGAAAAATATTAATATTGTTACTACAAAGCAAATTTGTGACTCCTTTACTGACTAGATCCAGTTAAATAATTAAAATGTTAATATTACGATTTTGAGAATAAATATATTTTATAATTTATTTCTCTCATTTTTGTCTAATAAGTAAAGCTTGTTGAAAAAGAGAATTTGCTCTTTCAGATCAGGAAAGTAATATGTTTTAATAATGAGACTGAAATATACATTTAAATATAAGGGTATGCCAATTGTGAAATAATAACTTAGTATAACTAGTAGTTTAGTCTTTTCAATGACTGCAAGGTGTCCAGGTCCGTTGCAAAACAATCCAAAAGCATCACACCTTCACTTCCATGATTAAAAGTTGGTTTGAGTGTTATATGCTGATGTATCCTGCTTGGTTTGCCTGAAACATGCGGCTGTGCATTATAGGCACACATCTGTACCTTTGAACAGATCAGACCAAGTCTTGTAGTTAATTCAAATGCACCATGGTGAATCTTAAATCTATTCTTTTTATGAAGAACTATAAACTTTCTCCTGGCAATCCTTCCCTGTTAACCATCCCTTTTAAATCTTTTTTGTAGTTAAACAGTCATGACTTTTAACATTTAACATGAAAACTGAATCCTATTAATGTTTGCAGTTGCTTCCCGCAGGTTATTGCCTTTTAGCCTTGCCATTGTGTCAACACACTTAGATGCTCTTGACCAACTGACAAAGCTTATTTTCTACCGTGGTGATCAGTTGATAAGGTTTGTTTGATTTGCAGTTATCAGCTGCTACCTTCCCTTCTAAATCCTTTGAAATCACCAAAGGGGAACTTAATTTTTGTAGTCATGTATGCAATCATTATTCATGAAAAATGTTGGTGGCAGTATCATGCTATGGGGATGTTTTTCCTTCAGTAGACACAGGAAGGCTGGCCAGAGTTGATGGATAGGGTAATGAAGCTAAATACACTAAGAAAACCAACTGGAGGCAACATAAATCTTGAGACTGGAGCAGAAGTTCACCTTCCAGCAATTGAACAATCCAAACCATGCAGCAAGAGCAACCAGGAGGTTGTTTAGGTCAAAGCATTGTAATGTGTCAAAGTTAAATTCAACTAAATCCAGTTAAAAATCTTTGGCAAGACTTGAAAAAAATAAGTTGATAGATTCTCTCCTTTCAGTCCAACTTGGCTTGAGCTGCTCTGTAATGAAAAAAAAAATAAATTCAGTATCACAACAAATTCCAATGAAATATATTTGAGTATTGTGGTTGAAACTAAAAACTTTATCTTGTGTCTAAATGTTTTTATTAAAAATAATATATTATACATTGTCTTAATATCCATAATATCCTTTACATTGACGTCAGGTATGCAAACACCACCATAACAACAAAGCATAAATAAGCTTGCTGTTTGAACACATCAACAACAACAACAATCTTTCTTGTCACTTCCCAGATTGGTCAGCATGGGCTGTTTTCAGCTTCTTGGATGATCCCCTGCAGATCTCCTGCAGTCTGGTACTGATGAGGTCATTGCTGTGTGGGCAGGCCGAACCATATGTTGCATCAAAGCTGTGTGAAAGTCCTAATCTCCAGCAAGTCTAAAAACATGACTGTATGGTTAACTGGGCTCTAAGTAAATTAGAAAAACATAACTCTTCGAATTATGACACTTTTGAAGGAAAGTGATGGACTAAAACACATAAGGAAAAACAATAAAAGTATTCACATTTCTCAGTTGGTAGAAAATGTTAACAGGACCACTAATTGTCATGCACTTAGTAAATCTGGCCTTTATGAAAGAGGGAAGTTACTGTCTCACCTACGAGAAAAACAATATGTTTGATACAAAAACTTATATTTCATTTCACACCGAACACTCTCTCATCTCTACCATGAAACACAGTGGTGGCAGCATCATACTTTGGGAACACTTTTCTTTATTAGAGACAGGGGACCTCATGGGAAACTAAATGGAATCCACACTTTTCAAACTTTTATTTTTTAAACTTGCGAAACCATGAACCATTTTATTCTGTCCTCTTCACATCTACGCATTTTATGGTATATCACATAAAATCCCACTAAAATCCATTGAAGTTTGAGGTTGCAACGTGGCAAAATGTGAAAAGATTCAAGGGGGTGTTAATAATTTTGCAAGGTACTATAGTGTCAATCAGCACCGTAATATTTTCGGCAACAAAGCTGTCTGTCATGTGTAAAAAGCAGGATTCTTGCTGCCGTGCTAATCATCTACCGCTGTCTATGGTGCTGAATGTCAGACCAGATATTTAGTTGTGTCCAGGTTTTTACTTTTCCTCTGACAATATTATACAAACCAATCAGCAGATCATCTGCATGCCCTTACAGCTAGCTAAAGCCCCATAGTGCTGTGTGTGAGTGGGATGAAGGCTGGGTTTTCACCATATTCAATGAAGGAGAACCCTTCTACTGCTCCGAAACAGAGGAGGAGGAGGGGCGAGAGGGAATCCCAGGGAACATTAGAGATATCGCATTATTGCTTTTCGCTTTGGTCGCTGCATCTGTTTCCCAAGAAGTTAAGATGAAAAAAAAAAAAAAAACTGGGAATGAATGAAAGAAGAGAGTGAACTGAATATGTGTTTGTAGGAGGAGGCGCTAAATGTGTACGGGAGAAAACAAGCAGAGCTGCAGCGAATCAGCAGCAGCCCAGCGGAGGAGCTCAGTGAGAGCAAGCAGTGAAGCTCCTATACGATGCTTTCTTAATGAGTTAGAACTGTTTTCGCTTTGGACATGTCGCTCTTTGTGTTCAGAGGTGAAGACTCGCTGGCACATCGTTGGCTCTGATAAAAGAAAAGCGGATGAACTTTGATTCGGACGATCCTACGTGAAAACTGTGTGTTTATTGTGAGGGGACCGTGGAGGCCTTTCTGACGCCCAGCTGGACAGCACCAAAGCCCGCAGACCTTCTGGCAAGATGTCAAGGATGCTCCGAGAACAGAAGGATCTCTGAGCGCGTAGAGGGCAGCGTGTCAGTCTGCAGAAAGGAGACAGGGCGCAGATCGCAAACTAAGCCGAAGGGGTCTGCATTGTCGCTTTGTTAGGAGATATTTGTTTTCTACTAGAGACAGAGAGAGAATGGCATCGCTTGATATGTGCGTGTACCCGCGGATTTCCTCTACGTGACCCTGGTCTCGTTCGGAGTGCGTCAGGACTCCCCCGCCGTTGGTTCGGGCAGATCGGATGCTGACGCCCTGCTTTCTCAAAGGAACATATCAGTTAAGGGTCAAAGGATTGATTTAGTAAGGTGAACCCCTGCTCATTTCATTTCGCCATGGATGACTCGGGAATAATAAGGCGTCGCAGGCTGCAGGTGAGCCGTGCGCAGCAGACTGGAGTCCTGCTTAGTCTAAAACTCCTCCTTGTTTCCAACTTTTGGTTAGCCTGTTTTACATCCTGTTATCTACATTTATCATGAACCAGAAGACTAGGAATTGGGTTTAGTTTTAGGGCATTTAAAATGAGGATCCCATCAAACGTCACATTGTATGGGGAATGTCTCTTAACACCAATCTTTAATTCTTACCACAGATTCTCAATTAGATGTATATGCTTCAATCCAAACTATTCATTGTGGTTTCCACTGTATGTTTAGAGTCATACTGGAAGGTGAACTTCCATCTCAAGTCTTTTTTAGTTTCTAACAGGTTTTCTTTTCAAGATCTGTCCAGTATCACCCTGTATTTAGCTCCATCCATCATCCCATCCAGTTTGACCCTTCCACCCCACAGCATGATTCTACCACTACCATGTTTCACAGCAAGGATAATATATTTAGGGTGATATGCAGATTTCCTCCATAAGCATCTTGCATAGACCATAAAGGTACATTATTTTCCTCAACGCTGTCTAAGCAGATCTAGTTTCGTGGCAGTTATGAAAGACGGCTGTCGACAAGATTATCAACATTTGTCAGAGGCTTCTCACATTTTTTACTCACCAAATTTAATAAAGATTCAGTCTAGTATTGCAGTGGCATAATCTCGCACAGCAACATTTTAAAAGATCCAGACATTAAATTGATCATATTCTTTAAGAAAATCACACATGGCACAATTGTTGGTACCTTTTGAAATACTGTGGTGATGTGATATAAAATAGCTCCAGCTCAGTCAGATTTGATCGAGAGAAACTATGATCATAGATTTTGAAGTCTTACCAGACATTCACAATTGGATTCAGGTTTGGTTGTTGACTGGGTCATTAAAACAGTCTTAAGTCTTCTGGCACTCCTTAGAGATTTCCTCCCACAACTGCCCTGTATTCAGCTCCATCAATTGCTCTGTTAGCTCTGACTGGGTTCCCTGATGCTCCAACAAACAGTCTAGGTTGGTTAGACATAAAGCAAATGATGACTGTGAAAATACACCTTGTGCCCACTGCTTGCTTCTCTCCCAAGGGCCCTGAAAACTTTGTTAGAGGCATATCATCATGAACGTTTTAAAATACCAGGAGATCTTGAATTAAAATCTGGTGGAGACTACTAGTGAAGCAAAATCAGGTTCTCATTTAGCCTTTTAACAGAATAAAAAAACCATATAGTTAAATCAATAGAGACATGAGTCACCAAACTTCTTCAATGGCCATCTCAGTTCCCAGACCTAAATCCTGCAGAAAACCAAACCAAACTATTCATTGTGGTTTCGATGTGGAGAGCATAAGAGAGGACCCCGGAGTCTGGATGATCTAGATTGTGCAACAAAGAATGGATGTTATAGAAGACCTCAGTCTTGTACATAGCTTTGGCAGCAGGGGTGTCAATAAATGTGCCATTGGTAATTTGACTAAAATCAATTATTTCTTGACTTAATTTGCAAACTGACTTATATTTATGACTGAGTTTGCAACATTTTTTTCAGATTAAAGCCAATTCATTAAACCTTAAGCAAAACAAGGTTATTCAACAGAAGGCTTTTTACCTTTCTCTTTCATATACACCTATAGGGTTTCACAGACAAATGACCTGATTCCATTCCAAGACAGGAAATTTCTGTACTTATTCAGGTCACATGCATTTTATTTTCTGATGCATAGTTTTGCTCTAGTTCATTTAATTTTAGGGTTTAGCTTTTCCATGCTGCTCTTTCTCTTTGAGGAAATCTACTTGGATGAATGGCCACTGATGCATGCTGATCTGATGCGTTCAGATGACTGTGCTCATCCATTATGAGGCAGCCTACGTAACCAGGGGTCAAAAAGTCTCAGTCAGAATGGATATAGAGTAGCTGTGAACATCAGTTTTCAAATCTTTTCACAGATTCTCCATTGGATTTAGATCTGGACTTCAACGGTTCCATTATACCACATGAATATGTGTTCATTGAAACCTTTCCATTGTAGCTTTGGCTGTAGTACAGGGGTCGGGCCGGTACAATTTATGCCCAATATCAATAATAATTACAGTTTAAAGCAGGTGTGCATTTAACTTGTCTATAAACAGATTTCACGTTCATATGTTATCTTTATGGCTTTGTGTGTGTATGATGACAACTGATTGGCTTTGTATGCTCTGTTAACCTGTCGTGTCAATCCCTTGGGTCTCATCATCCCAGCCGTCATTCTCTCTCTCACTAACACAAACATACATAGTCCTTCTATCAGAACCATATGGTGACACGCCCCTCTTCTCTGCAGTTGAGGTCAGGGGTCACAACCATGATGCTTTTTCTCTGACATGACTAACATTAAAGAGCATGACCTTTGTGCCACCTAATAACACCGCAACAAGAATTAATGTTTCATGTTTCAAGGCTGCTAGAAAAAAATCCCAGTCCTTTCCAGATCTAAAGCTTTTAGTCGAAATCAGATGAAGAAAAATTAATCATAAATGTATCAAATGTATAAACTAAACTTTGGGAAGAGTGTAAGAAAACAAATGGATCCAAAACCAACCAAAGCATCAAACTTCCAAGTATGTATGACCTCATGAGCCTCTCAGAACCCTTTCGACCCTCCCTCATTTGTACATGTGCTTCAGTTCATTGAGGTTTTGGGGTAGTTACTGTTTAAACCAGTGGTGTCCAAACGTTTTGCAGCATGAGTCGCAATCTCCAAGTTGAAAGTACTCAGGGGGCCATTTTTATTCCCAAATTAAAGCGCAAATAATTTTTTTGTGAATTCTTTCTTTTTTACCTGCTCAGTAATATATTGAACATGCAATATTTTATTAGTACAAGGTAAAAATCTTTTTTTTGTAGATCTAACAAAAAGGTCTCAGATATTTGGTTTAATAAAGAAAGGTGTACAGTTTTCCTGACTATTTTTAGGTTTGAATGCTTTCTCTTTTGTTGGTCTAGAACAGGAGTGGGGAACCTACGGCCTGCGGGCCATATACGCCCCTTGGAATCCTTTTGTCTGGCCCGCCAAGCAATTCCAAGTGAACAAATAAAACAATTTAGTTTTGGCAAAGAAAAAAAACCGTAAGAAATGGTATTTCTGATACATAAACGTCAGTAATGCAAGTGTCCGAGCCAGGATCAGGGTCATTGAACACAACATGAGATGAGATAGAGTTGATGCACAGGTTTCAATCATGACGACGGTAAAAAAAAGAAAACTAGATGCTGAATGTCGCGTTTTTCAAGAGAAATGTACAAACGAATATTTTTGTCGAAGTGAAAAGCAAACCTGTGTGTTTAGTTTGTGGGGAGGCGTTGGCAGTGATGAAAAAGTCCAATCTGGAACGCCATTACAGGAGTAAGCATTTTAAACTGGAGGAGCTGAGATGGCAGTTGCGAACTGATAAAGTTACAGCGCTTCATCGGAGTTTGGATGTGCAACAATCATCGTTTATAAGACCACAGAGCGACAGAGACAATATTATAAAAGCAAGTTTTGTGGTGAGAGAATTAATAGCTGAGAAGTTGAAACCTCATGCAGATGGATAATTTGTCAAGGAATGCATCATTGCTGCTGCAGAGCTGCTAGTTCTTGACAAAGTAAAATTATTTGAAAACATCAGTTTGTCCCGAACTGTTGCAGACAGAATTACTGATATGGCAGAAGATATTCAGAAAACGCTAAAGGACACTGCAAGAAATCTTGAGTATTTTTCTCTTGCTTGTGACGAGACAACAGACATCACCAATACTGCACAGTTAGCTGTTTTTGTGCGAGGGATCACAGCAGACTTTGATACAAAAGAGGAGCTGCTGTCTTTGCAAGCTATGCATGGAACAACCAAAGGTGAAGATCTGTTTCATCAAGTTGTCCAGGCCATGAACAAATTTGAACTGCCTGTTTAAGGAGATGAGTGGGCTTGCTACAGATGGAGCACCAGCGATGGTTGGCGCGAAAAAGAGATTGACTGCATTAATGAAAAATGAAATTAGCTGCCTTGGTCTCGATCCAGGTGATTTAGTTATATATCACTGCCTCGTGCATCAAGAGAGTCTGTGTGCTCATTCCCTGAAGATGATGTAATGAAAATTGTTGTCTCCATTGTAAACTTCATTAAAAGTAAAGGGCTAAATAGCCATCAGTTCAGGGAGCTGCTTGTGGAGCAGGAGTCAGAGTATGGAGATCTGGTGTACCATTGTGAAGTACGATGGCTGAGTCGTGCAAACATGCTTGAACGATTCTATTGTCTGAGGGAAGAAGTTAAACAGTTCATGGAGATGAAGGGAAACCTGCAGTGGAGCTCAGTGATGAGCTGTGGTTCTGTGATCTGGCCTTCATGGTGGACATGACCAAGCACCTGTCACAGCTGAACATCAAGATGCAAGGCTCCAACCAACTTCTAAGTTCTCTGCTCTCACATGTGAAGACATTTGAAGGAACGTTAAGACTGTGGCAAAATCAGCTGGGAAGTGGTAACACTGTGCACTTTCCTCATCTTCAAAAGGAAAACCCTGCTGTAACAAGTGAATACGCTGGAGAGTGTGCAAAACTAATCCGGGCCTTTGATGAACTATTTCACGATGTGAAAATTAAACAGAAGAAAGTCAACATGTTTGCGACACCATTTAATGTGAAACCATCTGATGTGCCAGACAACCTCCAACTGGAGATCATCAAGCTTCAAAGCAATGATCAGATCAAAGCCAAATACAACAACCTTCCTTTGCTGGACTTCTACAAACTGTATGTCAGTGTTGAGGATTTTCCAAACCTGAGGAGACATGTGCTCAAGTTTGTATCACTGTTTGGGACAACACACTGCTGTGAGCAGTTCTTTTCTAAATTGACTCTGGCAAAAAGTCGCTTCCGCTCAAGACTTACAGACTCCAATCTGGAAAATCAGCCGCGTGTGGCATCAACATGTCTTCCAGCAGATATCAGACGCCTAGCTAAGGAGAACCAGTTTCAGCCATCACATTAGGTGAGTGTGTTTAATGTAGCAATTGTCAAACAGAACACCATTGTGCTTATTTTATGGCTTTCAAAGCACCTTAACTGGTTATATTAGAAAAAAGATTTACTTCGTGTTGATGTAAAACTGAGAAATATTTGTAATTTGTACAATCAACTTGTACATGCCTCAATTTTATTTGGGTGGTATTTTATAACAATATTTTGTATTTTGAAAGAAACCAAATGTAAAAGAAAACAAAAAAACTGAAATGTACAAATGTTTGCAAAAATAAATGTGCAGCAACTAAAACTATGATTTTATAAATCTATAATTGTTGCATTAATAGGGTTTACAATTTGAGTGTGGTCCTCAGATGACTTTTTGAAAATTGAAATGGCCCCTGGGAGAAAAAAGGTTCCCCACTCCTGGTCTAGAAAATGTTTTTATTCTATTCCCAGCAACAAAAAACAAAAACCCTTGCTGGATTTAGCCATGTTTAATGAATGGGGGTGCCCAAGTCTGTTTCTAAGTAAAAAGTCCCTTGATGTTTTTGGCCCTACTTACCATGATATTACAATGAAAGCAAAAAGAAAATGGCTAATAAAGCCAAAATACTTTTGGTTGTACATAACATTTTCTAATTATGAAGATATAAATTTGTCATTGAAAATGTTTTTCTCTTGCTCTTGGTGTAAGACGCGCGTTTTCTCTCCCTCCCTGCTGATCCCTGCTGCTGCTTTTTGTCTGTATTTTTCTCAAAGCCTTGCTTTGCATATCCTCCAAACTTTTAAATTATGGATTTGGTCAGCTGGACTCTCAACGTAATTGATCAAATTTGTTTCGACAGGAAGACAGGGTAGAGAATTTAAGTACACCCTTTCATCAAACTTTTTGACAGGTGGGTGGGACTTCCGGTGAGGGCGGGATTTCCGGTGAGCGCCATATGGGCGCCATGTGGTTGCCATGTGGGCAGGAGGTCACGTGGTCAAGCAGGTGGTGTGTCCAAGGGGGCGTAACCGTGGATGCTGATTGGTTGTCGTCATTAGGGGCGATACCTTAAATGAGTCAATTAAAACACAGGGGTGTGTTTGTTATAAATAGAACAAGACAAATATGGTATTATCTGAAACTGTTTGGCTTCAGCACCAATTAAAAATAGAGGGAGTGTGTTTGTAAGCATCGTTAAACCTTGAATAATCCAATGAAAACAATAGGGCGTGCTTTAGTGTTTACTTTAAATACAGAGATAAAACTCTGCACTTTACATGCAGCATTCGTTGGAAAAAAAGAACACCCGTTCAACAATGGCTAGAGTTAAGAGAGTTTATCGTCAAGCGGAGGAGAAACGCAACGCGTGCCAAGATGATGATGATGAACAAGCAACTGCATCATATACTTCCTCAACGGAGATACCTATCGGAATTCCCGTCATGACATACTCTACCGATGATGAGGATCCAAAATCAACTTCAACAACCATGGTTGAAAATCAGACCTCGGTTCGGCCAAGAGGTATGTCAGTTCTGTGCGAAACCCCAGTGACCGTCTACCAGTATTCATCCCGTGAATTGAATGCTCCTAAGAAATCAACATACTACATCTGCAGGGTACAAAGACCCCCGTTCGACACTCTGCAGGAAGAATGGTCTTTGGAGCCATATGGCCTGGTTGGCAGCTGGGGTTATATTTTCATGTATGAAATAGGAGAGCTTTGCCTGTATCAATTGGATCAAGATGAGGTATTTAATGGATCACTGGCTCTGTGTACTCTCACCCACAGCGACTGGGCTGTGTTAAAGCTTGCAATACCGCACCTTAATGATAGCCCTGAAACAGTCTCAAGGCAGGAGAGGGAGGAAGAAGAAAGAAGAAGAAGAAGAAAATGAACTGTCTCCTCGACCTGTAAAACGGACGAGAATGTTTCATATACCATCCGATGTTGAAATAGCTGAGAGAGAACCTCTCTTTAGCGCAGTGTGGGGGTCAAAAACCACAGCAAATGGCCGCTGGTCTTTTCGGGCAAGCAGACGCAGGAACAACCGGACGAGTCCCTCAGATCTGTTTGTGTTGGAGGCTTTCAATCAAGACTGCGGCGTATTCAAGACAATGCTGGCTCTGCCGTTTGAAGCTCGGGCAGAGAAGATGAGTGAAATTGGACATCGTCTTTCCGACCTTTTCCAAAAGTCACGAAGTTGGATCGATGTCATGTCAGTGAAAAAAACGCTGACGTTTCCTGTTTTACGTTTAGAACGAACCCTCTTCTGAGGACACGCCCCTTCCTTTGATATATATACGGGGGGATAACTGCAAGCTCACAGACACTGAGAATCGTATCATGAGAATGAGTGGACCGACACCATACAGGGATCTCTACAACCACCGAGCAGAGATCCACTTCTCTCCTGAGCACGATGAAAGCTTCAACATTGGACCATATCATCCGCCTTCCCCTGACCTCTTCTCACCATCCACCTCAACATCCTCATTCTCAGAGAACCACTTCAGTCCTGCATCACCTACAGGATACAACATGAAATATCTACCGCTTTCTCCAGACCTCTGCTCACCATCACCGCTATTCATGGCTGAGTCTGTAGACGCGAATGTCCTGCCTGAAGATATGAAGGTGGTCGTGGAGGAGGAGGTAGCCACCGGCTACTCACCCTCTATCGAAGCCCCTACACAAACCCTGGGACCGATGGAGGACCCTCAGCCTTCAGCAGAGGATGAGAGTAACCAGGAGGACGAAATTGACGGTTGGTTCTCAACCACCCTCATCAATACGGTGAAAACAGCGATACTTCATTTATTCAACATAACCTCTTTGAACTATCTCAGAGAAACCTGCTATGGATGTATAACGAACCACCCAAGCCAGCGTCAACACCATTGCCTGGAGGTACTGGGGGAGGATTATTACCAAGTCAACTTTCAACGCATCGTACGATGACTCGTAACCCCCAAACTCATTCCTGCTATTCAGAATCTTCTGGTACTTTGAAGCATACAAGCGGATGACTTCAGAGTGAAGACGATTGCCAAGACGGTTTTATATGAACTGAAATCGGTACAAGGCATCCACAGTGCAATAGCGCACGTTTATGATCGCATGGTCGATGAGAAACATCTCAAACAACTTAACTCTGTTTCAGAGTGCTATGGACTGACAAACTGATCTCACATGTTTGATGACTTGTTGTATCATTTTTATTTTTTTTTTAGTATTCCAGTACTTTAGTTAATCTGCGTTATTCAACTCGAGACAGAGATGGAAATGTTTTTCAAAAAATTTAAATCGGGTTTACGCATTAAATTCAGCAAAGTTCAAAAGAGATTTGCATTTCAAGCAAACAGTCCGTATGAAATACGCTTCTTCAACACTCTAGCTTATATGATGGGCGTGAAACCAGGGGAATGGATTCATGTTTCTGAACCAAAACTGGCTCCTTTTCCGGTGGATATAAAGGCTGGTTTCTATCACCTATACTGTTACAGCGACGTGGTCAGCCCTCAAATAGTAGGCGACACTTTTGCACCTTTACTGCGGACCGTCAAAGTACAAGGCACATTCAGTGATATGATTACTCAGACGTTTAACCCCGCCCACTACCTTCCAGTCTCCAGAAGACATATTGAAAATATCAATATAGAAATTAAATCGGACCAAAACGTTCCTGTAAATTTCGTCTATGGAAAGACCGTCATAAGACTACACTTCAGACCGGTGATATCACAACGTAGCCTGAGATAAATTGTATTTGTATAAACTATTCCAGAGATATGTATATAACCTCTAAGATTGATTGGTTATCATTCATATTACGCTGGTCCTTCAACACTGCATCAAGCAGGCAAGAGAGAACATGGCACAGCTAAGTCTGAGACGTGATCCAAATCGCTTTGTAAATTACTATGTAAGTCAATCAGGCGGTAATCTGCCAGGGTTTTATGGGGCCCCTGTCATGTACGGACGCGGAATCGGATCATTATTTTCTAAATTATTCCGCTTCGTATCCCCTCTGGTTAAAAAAGGATTTGCAATTGCAAAACCCCATCTTAAAACGGCTGCATCAAATATCGCTTCGGATGTCATTGGTAGAGCCTTGAGTAAAATGAGTGGTTCTACACACACTGACGGTCAAGAAGGTTCAGGAATTATGGTTTTATCCAAAAGACTCAGAACAAGACCCCCTGGTGATCGTTTAAGGACGGTTAAAAAACAACGACAAACGCGAAAAAGGAGGTCAGTCGGAGCTGACAAACGAAGAGGAAGGAAGTAATCCGCAAGTTTTGATATATTTAAATAATGGCTCTTTTACATAACAAATCATCAGAGTGCACGCTGGCAGAGTTGGACTTATTTTCTGCCCCGATGACGCAGCTATCGATCGAAGATAAAATTTACACCGAGATCCAGCCTTTATCAGCAATCACTGATGAAGGGCCGATCGAGTTTTTCCTTCCGGGAGACGGAGAAAAGTATCTGGATCTCAACGATACGCTGTTGCATCTCAGAGTGAAAATTACTAACGAGAATGGAACAAACCTGCCAGATGATGCACCTGTAGGGCTCATCAACTACCCGTTAAACACCATCTTCAGTCAGTGTGACGTCACTCTCGGAGATCGAATGATTTCACAATCCAGCGCTACACATCCATATAGAGCCATGATTGAGACATTGTTAAACTTTTCTGAGGATTTTTTAAAAACCCAGTTTAGCTCTGGTCTTTTTTATAAAGACACTGCAGGTGCTCTGAACTCTATTGTTACAACTAACGGCCCTAACCAAGGTCTTAACAGCAGAGCAGGCTTTACGGCAAATTCCAGGAGGTACATCTCCTAGGCCCCCTGCATGCAGACATATTTTTCTGTGAAAGACTTCTTCTAAACTCTGTTGACCTCAAAATTAAACTTACAAGAGCCAACGATTCTTTTTGTCTCATGGCAGCAAGAGACTCCACTTTCAAACTCAGGATATTAGGAGCATCTCTTTTTATCAAAAAAGTTACTGTCTCTCCAGCTGTACGACTGGGGCACGCTTCAGCTTTAATGAAAGCAAATGCTCTGTATCCACTTTCACGTGTGAATGTAAAAACATATTCCATCCCTGAAAATTCAAGGGTATGCAACCAAGAGAATCTTTTCTTAGGCATCTTTCCCAAGTATGTGGTGATTGCGTTACTGGATCATGACGCTTTTACAGGAACACGCAATCTCAGTCCGTTTGACTTTAATCATTTTGATATGGAATATTTAGCTTTGTGTAAGGATGGCAGACAAATTCCTGCTAAAGCCTTCCAGCCCAATTTTAACCAAGGTCATTCAGTGAGAGAGTATTACAACTTGTTTACGGCTACAGGACGACATCTAAAAGATCTTCCACTGAGTATATCACGTCAGGAATTTAATCAAGGATACTCTCTATTCACATTTAATCTTAACCCGGGCGAGGACACAGATGCTCTATCTCCAGTTTCCAGTGGGAATTTAAGATTGGAAATGCGCTTCAGAAACCCGTTGCCATATACCACCACGCTGATCATCTACGCTTGTTATGACTCTATTTTAGAGATTGATTCAAAGAGGCGTGTGCTGGTGGATTATTATTAATCTAATCAGGCATGAATAATCATGAAATTGAGAGCCTGATGCGTTATCTGCTGGGAGATTTGTTTTGCGGTGTGTGGCCGTGCGACCAGCTGCCGCTGCTAGCTGACAAATTCCCAGGGCCGGCCTACTTTATTGTGAACACACATCCTTCACACATGCCTGGAGAACACTGGCTAGCTCTGACATTGGATGAGAATGGTCAATCCAGCTTTTTTGACTCTTATGGATTCTCTCCGGATTTCGAGTTCTACCCGTCAAGCATCGTAACATTTTTAGAAGACAGATCTTCAAAAATATTGTATCATAATAATCAGCTTCAAAACACTCTGTCCACTGTGTGCGGTCACCATTGCATTTTTATCTATGTCATAGAGCGTGCGGATTATCACTGCAGCAAGTGTTGTCGAAATACACCGGAGATGTGATTAAGAATGATTTAATGGTATCTAACTTTGTGAAAAAATATCAGAAATGTGTCATTAATCAAAGTTGTACATTTTATACTCACGGAACATGCTCTTTGGAGATGTTTCTGGATTGTTATGGAATTTAAAATGTCTTATTTTTTTTTCATTGTTTGTTTTTTTTTTCTTCTTATGATTTAATATTTGTGTAATGATATCATATGTTAGTGTGTGAAGTAGAGAACGAAGTTAGACTTGAAAAATATAATCAATAAATATTTTATTGAATAAAAGAAATAGGCTACATGTTTCATTTTCTTATAACGGTTTATGGTGAAAATGTAATCCATCGGGGTGGTAGTGTCGTCTTACGAAGAGACCTTTTTGATCTCTCATCAGCATTTTTTGAATCTTCCAGCTCAGATCTCGACCAGTAGGGAGAATGAGTTATCTGCCTTCTTCTTCTTTTTCTTCTCTGCTTAACGCTGGGGGGTGTACCCCCATTTTCAATCAATGTACCCTCTGTTTTGAAACGTCTATATTCTTCACGAGCATAAGGGTTAATGACTGAAGATATAGGGATGTTTACTTCTGACATGGAGTGTAGAAAATCAGACCATCCTCGGGTTTGTGATGCTCCAGATTTTTTTAAACGGAAGCATGAGATTTTTCAACAAATCAATCATGTGGGACCCCTTTATAATATTTCCGTTAAATACAAATTCACCTCGCGAAGTCCAACTCTCACTTCTTTTGGATAATTTCTTCAAAATGTACTCGGCATTTTTACGGTTGTGTTTAGGAAGGCTTTTCAGTACTTCCGTAAGAACCTGATCCTTAGGGGCCTCGTCCTGCCCTGGGCCTTGTTTTTCTTGGGACCGCTCATGTTCAGGAACCTCTGTGTCACGCTGCAGCGTTAAACTGACCCGCTGTTTTTCTTTTTTGACACCTTGCTTAAGTAAAGTCAGATACCTCTGGAGAAGAGCATCGTATCTCTTGATTTTTTTCATAAGAAGTCAAACCCGGCTCGTTTAATATCGCTCTCATTTCAGCATCCAAATTCTCCTCCGCCGTCTGTCTGATGGACGTGTCTGACTGGGTCAGACGCTTGAATTGATGAGGGGAAATGAGAAACATCTTCTGCGATGTTCTGAGAGACATTATCTCCTGATGATTCCACCCACTAGATCACCGATCAAGGGTGCAAGAGGCGTTAAGATGGGGAGAATAAAACCACCTCGTTGCTTTTTGAGAGCCAACTGTTTAGTTTTTATCCCGGTTCTTTTATCACCCAACAATCTGATGATATTTCTTTGTTTCTTCAATTGTCGGTGTTGAGAGGGTGATAGTTTAATGTTACCTTTTAGGATATTCAGTGCAATCTCGCACAGAGCCTGAATAAAGTCGGGAGAGCAGTGTGCGAGAATATCTTTACGTTTCTGTGGACAGGCCTGGTACAAAGCTCTGAATAATGGTAAATTCCTTTTTATACGCGCTGACATGATGACTTACTTTGTTCTGGGTACGTACACAGCAGGCCACTGCTGAGGAAGTATCCCCGTTCTCAGTCTGAAATGTTCTGGGCAGGTAGGCGTAAAATCGATGATTAAATATCCATGAGCTTCTCTCGTTGCGTCTTCAAAACTCTCCAAGAAGAGACCCTTTTGAGATGGAAACATTTGGCGGGCTAGTATATTCAGCTGGAGTTTATCTCTCGGGTTCTTAAACAACACCATATAATTACAGTTCAAACTAATAGTGCGACTGAACTTTCCCTGATGAAAAACATTCTGAGTCAACATCATAACACTCATATTACGATGGTGACGAAACTGGGTAAAGACCTTCATCACGTTTTCATCATCTGAGGCTTGAGCAATAACATCGTCTAGAATAATCAGATGATTCTGATCAGGAGGAAACAGGTTTTCATCTTCAAAAGAATGAGGCAATCCTTCCACAAAGGTAATATTTTTATTCATCTTCTGCAATTCAGCATACATGGGTTGAAAAGATGTGTAAATCCATACAATATTTTCTGGAACAATATCCATGACATGATTACAGTTTTGTAAAATACTTTTTACAAAGAAAGTTTTCCCGCAGCCGCTGGGTCCAACTATCATACATGAGAAAGGTGCTCTAAATCTAGGATCAAAATCAATCTCCTGTAAACCCATGTGACTTTTTATTTTATTTCTTCTTCAACTCTAATAACCGAAAGGCAGAGTTCTTAAGTACTCTGAATATGGCCCGATTTTCTTTTCACCCCTATTTAATGCATGCTCGATAAATATGGCTCTGCTGTCTGCAATCCAGCCGAGCCATTGAATGGACGCGCTGGAGAACGTTTTACTGCTACGTCTGTAGTCCAGAGGTGATGGAATGGCTAAGGTTTGAGGAGGAAGGAAATTGGTTACAAAAACCTTCATGCAGGCTGATGCTATTGTGATACTTTTAAACAGATCCACACTTGTCTCCTTAAAGAACTCGTCTCTGAATTTTAAGCATCCTTGAAAAAGAATTTCAACGTCATTTTTACAATAACGAATAGCTTCTTTCTTAAGGTCAAAGACCTCTTTGCTCGCTTCTCTGTAGCAGCTGCTAAACACCTGTTGTTCTTGAAGACTCATGCGTTCTACAGCGTAGCAGGATGGAGGAGGAAAAGCCCCTACATACTGGAGATGTTGTTCAGAGGAAAATAGGTGGGGAAAAAAACCCTTGCTTTGATCGGTAAAGCCTAACGCTTTCGGCATGGCACTAAGCTTCATGCACATGAAGGACAGGCTATCAATGTATTTTAACCTGTAATCAGGGTCGGTTAAACAGAGAAGTTTACTTCCTACCATGACGAGATGAGGTTTAATGCCTAACTGCAGCATTGCATTGAGGATCAGGTAACCATCGTACCCCCGCGCATTGTGCGCTATTAAGGTGAAGCCTCTGTACTTTGGCCTCCTGAAATGCAGGAGAAATTTTTGGGTGCAATTCAGTCCATAAGCGTACCATTCATCACCTTTCAACGTTTTAGCACAGACCAGAAAGGGGGTATGCATGCCGCTCTCATTGACGAGGCATTCGAAATCATAAAAAATCAGTTTATCATCAAGCTGATTAATTGCACTGCAAGGCAGAATGTAACACTTATGATCATCGCATGTAATGTCTAGGCTGGGGGGTACATTTTCACCGCAAATACTGCATTTTACATTACACACGTGTGGTTTATTCGGTTTGCTGATTGGAATAACGTATATCCGTTTGCATACTTTACACAGTTTTACCAACTCACAGTCACTCATAGGCCTTTCAGCACTATTTCTGATGCGCGGTTCCCTGTGTCTGCTGAAACATGAAGAATTACGACAGATTCTTTGACAGCCTGCACAGTTTACAGGATTGCTAATCTCTTGCATACATTTATATGTTCGACACACTGGACAATAACCTTCACAATGGTGTGTATTGGCATTCTGATAGCTGGCGTAACAGTAATTACAAATATATCTGCACCCCATAAAACCTTTGAGATTTTTTATCCCATAGTAATGACCTTGAAATAACAGCAAAAACAGAGGGTTTGAACGATCAGGGAAACTGGTCTCAAATTTACACAGAGCAGTAGAGCCCGTGGTTCTGTGAAACACTACAATTTTTCTCTTCAGAATGGTTTCAAATTTACCAATATCACTAAAAGTAACTGCTGTTTGCTCGTCAAGGCCTGCCTGATGGTGCCATCTCCTCCCCAGTTCTACAGCACGGTGATCCGTGAGCTCAGGATCAGAGACGTGTGCGAGGCTGATTGCAAAACATAACTGATTACCGGTATTGTTTATAATATACAAATGACGCATTTTCTTATTAAACAGTTCACAGTCTAACGTTCCTGCAGCTTTACGCTTAGAACCTCCTGCTGGGTCATTAACAACCTGAAGAACAAATTCCATGTTATTATCTACAGGTATATTTGCATTCGATTGTACTAAATCGTCGAAGAAGTTTTCGAAAGCAGGCAGGATCATATTTCCATCATCTGTAACAGTAAATGTGATGTGACGATTGAGATTTTCACCCACTAATTCCAGCTGCACAACGTCGTTACGTCTGGTTAACGATCTCGCAGCGTCGGCTAATTCAATGATAATACGCATGATGTCTGTATAGAATGCTGCTAAATCTGGAACGTCACTTGGACAGGGCGGCGGTATGGTAAAAGGTCTCCTTATTTCATGGTTATTAAAATTTTCACGTTCAACCACAGCTGGAGGATGTCGCTCTATTTGATCAGAACTAACTGCTACGTCCGTATTGAAATGACCCCCGTGCTGATCTGCGGCGCGTGACGTAGAAGGATTCTGATGAGTGTCAGGTGAATCATTTTCCTCAATGCTGTGTGGAGACGGTGCGCTATTTAAATCTTCAAGAGCCTGATTGATTACGTTTAAAACGTCACCGTGCTGATGTTCATTTATTACATTTTCACTGTTAGCAGGAGATGCATTTAAAACGATGTTATCTGCTACTTCTGCATTAACGGGAATTTCGTTAAGTTCATTAACTAAATTTCTTATTTCATCCAGGGCAAGTCTGATTCGGTTATCCATTTCTATGAACATAAGAAAAAAATAAATAAAATAAAACTAACCTACAGAAAAAAAAAAAAAAACACAGTGATCAGTTCAGTTTAAAATCACCTTGATGTCACCAAAATGCTTCTTTAACAGAATCTGACATGCTGCCAGAAGCGTTAACGATGAGGCCTTATTACGAAGATCCCGTGAGGCTGTAGAGACTGTCTTCCTGCGTTGTCCGTTTCTGTGGCCAATCTGTCCTACCATCAACGTTACCTCTGTAAGGAGAATGAACAAAAAATAAATAAATAGATAAATAAATATATATATATATATATATATTGAAATAATCACATTAAAGCTGGAAAAAAAATAAAGGAATTCAAATTAATTCAGTATGTATGTATGAATTAAAACGTACCGTTCATTAATCCACTCACTAGTGTTGCTCTTCTTTGTAGCGCAGAGAGTCGCTGTCTTTTGGCCGGGGTTAAATATTCTGTAAAAACAGAAGACAATAAAAGTTATCTTACGCTGCGCAGCACAGCGTTCATAAATAAAACAAAAAATAGTTTTTAAAATACACAAGTTTTTTTTTTTTTTTTATCTTACTCCGATTCTTTGTGGTAAAACCTCCAGATTTCACTTCTTGTTGAACTGAAACGGTGCCTCTCTGCTGAAAGCTGTCTTGATCTTTGAAAAGCGACCTTCTGGTGGGCGGATTCAATGTGGCATCTTTGGATGTATCTGTAAACAGGTTTATATGACATTTTATTGAACTATGCTTAAAATACATATATATTGTTTTTATTTAATTTTTATTTATTTTTTCTACCCTGCTGCTGCTGCTGCTCGACAGCTGTGTCTGCCACAGAGCTCTCAGTCGAATCTGTAAACAGTTTTTTATCTGAGGCTTAAAATACATTCACTCTCAAAGAAAAAATAGATAGTTCTTAGGACTTACTTACTTTCTGGTGGTGCTGGTAACTTATCCGGTGTGTCTTCAGGGGAAATGATGATAATTGACGGGGGGGTATTCAAAGAATCAGTTTTAATTTCTGTGTTAAAAGAAAGTTCAGTTGTTGTTGCGGGTTTCTCTTGTTTGGAAATAATTCGCCTTCTCAATTTTGACTGTCAATTCCAGCCACTGAACCCTCCAACTTGATCATTCGGGTTTACCTTTCTCATCAAATCTATAAATTGAAACATTGTCAAGGGTTAACTATAATATATATATATTTATATATATATATATATATATATATATATATATATTTTTTTTTTTTATTGCATTTAACATTTACTTACCATAATCTGATTGTGTCAAGATGAAATCATCAAGGTCATCAGCGGTGGGTTCTATGACAAAGAAACAAATATATATATATATATATATAAACAAAATTAGAGAACATTCACATGCATTTAATGATTTCTTAAAAATGAATACTTACTTACTTACTTACGTTTAAAGATGTCATTGTGCTTTTGTGAATTATCAGAAGTAGAATCCACAATTTCCGGGTTCCCCCCCCCCCCGAATAACCTTGTACTCTAAGATGAAAAAGTAAATGTTTTAGAAAAGCTACAGGTAACTAAAATTATCATTCCTTTTTCCTAAAATGGAGTCTCTCATGATTCAAAAACAAACACATCATTGCTAGAGTCAATTTGTAACTTGGAAACAGTATACTGATGTTCTTTTTTTTTTCTGTTAATCTCATATTCGTCTTACCTCTTTCAGCTGCTTTTCCAGTATGTTGACGCAGAAGCTGAGGGTTTTTCTCGTTCCATCGATGTAGTGAAGCACAATTTTTTTATTTACTTTTTAGGTCTTTTCTATTTTGAACGGATTTAGACTGGCTCATATATTCAACAAATAGGTCCTGCTGTAAAGCAAAATTAACTTACAATTCTGTCAGGTTACACAGTTCCTTTATTAGGATTACATGTGATAGGTCAACATTAAGTTGATTATACCTTTAAAATATAAAAGGATGCATGTCTTTTTTTTTTTTTTTTTTTTAGATGTATTAACGCCTGAAAAAACATACAGATTATTAATAACACCCTTAAACACACCCCTGTGTGTTTTAATTGACTCATTTAAGGTATCGCCCCTAATGACGACAACCAATCAGCATCCACGGTTACGCCCCCTTGGACACACCACCTGCTTGACCACGTGACCTCCTGCCCACATGGCAACCACATGGCCCCCACCGGAAGTCCCGCCCTCACCGGAAGTCCCGCCCACCTGTCAAAATGTTTGATGAAAGGGTGCACTTAAATTCTCTCAGGGTAAAGGAGACCCTCTTGTCCAGACGGGGCGTTCTTCTCTGGAAACACAATGGATTCTTGGCAGCAGTGGAAGATTGTGTACCTGACTACGATGTCGGTTGAGGACATAGAAAATGTGTACATATTTGGACTTTTGATAACAGGATTTCTGCTTTTTGGAGTTGGTGGTTACCTGGCTTATGGAGTGATTTGCAAAATGTGGGCAGCTCTTCAAAGCGTTCCAAAGCTGCCTGCGATGTTAGATGGAGTCTGTAGCTGATCAACACTCTGGACACGATTCTTGAACAGAATTGCAGCCTGGCAGCGGTTGGACTCAGAGGTTAAAGGATATAATCTTGGAGAAGTTGTACGCTCCAGATCTGCAGAAAGTACCAGAAATTTGGCTATTTGGATTCACAATTGAGACATACCAGTAAAACTCTTAAGGTGGTTGGAAATTCACAACAGCCTGAACCACAACATTTATTGTTTTTCTAAATCTGGCTCCCCAATGTGGCCTTGGCAACTTCTGCAAACTAGCTATCGACAAAATATCTCCTGGATGTTATATAAACACGACGCTCTTCCCCAGCACTCCTCTACCAGCTGTGTGCTGATAGGACTATGCGGCCGATTGATAAAACTTCCACCTCTCTTCTCAAGGACAATGGCGCTTCTATCAGTGTTGACAGTCTAATTCTTGCAAACACACTCAGACTTATATATTCACACCCTCAAGATTTCACCGTACCCTAAATCTTTACTTATGTGTGTGTTGCTTACCCCTGCTGAGGTGTTTTGTACTATTTCAGACTCTGTTCTGCTAAGAATAGAGTCTGAAATATGATTTTTGTTTTCCCTCCTATCTCACTTTACCTAAATGTGTGATTTTATTACTTTTCATAGATTTTCAGAAGGATTACCAGCAAAAGCCAATTATTATTAGTATTTGAAAATTTGACAGCTATTTTTACACCAATGACCAGAGATTTTTAGATTTCTTAGAAGGATTGTATTACAACAATTTCATACCAGTGAAAGATAAACATTATTAGTATTTAAAAAGTTTGGACCTACCAGTGACCCAGCTTCTCTACTTAGACTTCAGTGAGTGCCCATGACTGTTACTATTTGAATGATGGGACCACAGCTGCCTCATCCAGCGACCTCAAGGATTAATATTGTCACTTTTCTTCTAGCAGAGGATGAATTCCTTACCACAGAGGACTTAATTAGCTAATTACCTCTATTGGAAAGATTGGATTAGAACCAGCTCTTACCAGTAAACTCCCAAGGATTATTAATGTCATTTGATTTGTTTTTCTGTGTTTGATTTTCTGTATCATTGCAATGTTTTTCCTCGGGTACAGTGCTTTGAGTGCCTTGTTACTGAAAAGCACTACATGAATAGAGTTGACTTGACTTGACTTGAAAATCTAATCCTAAAAAAATACAAAAAGTGTCCCGCATCAGCTCCAAAATCTGGAGGGCCAAATTTGTACTAGTCTTGAACTAGGGTCACACAATTATTCCAAGGGCCACAAATGGCCCCTGGTCCGCACTTTGGACATCCCTGGTTTAACCTATTGTAGCTCTGGCTGTATGCTTAGGTCTGTCTCATCTCATTTGCAGCCTCTATCACAGGATTTCTTGCATGATTTACCTTCATCCATCTTCCTATCACTGCTAACCAGCTTCCCTGCCCCAGCTCAAGAAAAGCATCCCCACAACATGATGCTGCGACCCTTATATTTCATAGTGGGCATGATGTTTTTGGTGTGTGTTAGCAGTGTTACTTTTCCGCCACATATGATGTTTTAAATGTCAACCAAAAAGTTAGGTATTGACCTTCTCTCGCCCGAGTCCTTTCTTCCACACATTAGGTCTTACCCTACATGGCTTGTGGCAAACATTAAAAACGACTTCTTATGGATTGTTATATTGCCCTTTTTTAATATTTGCCCTGATTTTTGGATTGCACAACAAATAGTTGTCATGTTAGCAGTTTCGTAAACCTGAGATGTGAATCTCTGGAGCTCCTCCAGAGTTACCTCTTGACTGCTGCTCTGATTAATTCTCTCTTTTTAAAATCTGGAAGTTTAGCTGGAAGACCTTGCTGTGCTAGGTTAGCAGCTGTGCAATACTCTTCCCATTTTCAGATGGATGGATTAAACTGTGTTCCGGCTATTGAGGGTATTTTGTTGCCTACAGCAGGATTTTATTTAGGAGTATCGGAGTAAAGGGGTTAAATACAAATGAATACCACACTTTTCAGATTGTTATTATTAGAACAAACTGAAAACAATTAATCACTTTCCTTTCACTTAATAATTGTTTATGTTCTTTGTATTGGTCCATGAGATTATATGAAAACAAGATAAAATCACCACACCTCCACCACCATGCCTTACAGTCACTATGAGGTCTTTGTGCTGATATTCTGTTTTCAGGTCAGGTCAAACACAGCACTGTGCATTTTGGCCAGACATTTGCTCTTTGGTCTCATCTGTCCTAAGAGCATTGCTCCAAAAATATTGCAATTTGTTTGCAAACCTTAAACCTCTTTCTTTGTAAAGATCTGACATTTATTTAGTGTATTTCCTACTGTGCTATCATGAACATAATCATTTAACTAGCTAAATGACACAGCAGATGGTTTCTCAGAACCTAGGAAACCACAAGGACTTCCTCTCCTTTCATAGAGACTGTCACCTCTCTCATAATCTGTTCCTGTTTATTTAGATAGATGTGTTGCCCAAAGTTTTAAAGTTGTATTGCCACAAAGGTTTTATTAGGTTATCTTGGAAAAGTCTGGTCATCTTTCCCACCCACGCTTGTGAAGCTTTTCCATTAGTCAGACTCTTAGTGGTTAGTAAGTCATGGCTGCAGGTGATTCCTGGTCTGGTCACTTTCTCTTGGCAGGCTAACGCTCTCTGATTGATCCCTGCTTGTCTCCCAGCCAGCTCTCTGCTATTACTCTGAGGACAAATTCTACAAAATGAATGGCCTCAGCATCATGAGTGAGCAGGGCACTTTATATTTATACTGCTCAGCTAATCTTATTTTCTCATAACCAGAGGGTGCCTTCTTTTTTTTATTTTTCTCTTCTCATTTCTTTAGTGCACCCAGTGTGTCCTGAAGGGCACAACATTGCAAAAAGGTTTTTATGGCTATAGCGCAGCAGAGGGTAGGTATTCACTGGTCTATACTGTCTGCATCTAGTTTGTCCCAGTCTGACCTTACATTGCTGAAGTTTAAGTCTGCTTTCCATCCCATCATAGGTAAAGGTAAAGCACTAAACAATTAGAAATACAGCACCCCAGAATGTGCTCAAACATACAGTGTCTTGCAAAAGTATCCCCACCCCTTGAAATTCTTCACATTTTGTCATGTGACAATCACAAATTTCAGTGTACTTTATTTCAATTTTATGAGATAGACCATCACAAAGTAGTGCACAGTTGGGAAGTGGAAAGAAAAGGATCCATGGTTTTCAAAAAAATCTGAAAAGATTGTATTCAGCTCCCCTTAACCACCTTTTGTTGCACTCATGGTTCCAACAAACATGTTTATTCACAACATAGTTCATGACCTTAAACTCAAACAACTTTGGCTCCTTGGCTTAAAAAGCAAAAACAAGAAATCTGTGAGCGGGTAACTGCTTTTTCTCGGCATTGTACGTTGACGTTTGTGCTAGAAGTGTGACAAATAAATGAAGGGTTATGAATCGCTTTGCAAGGAGCTACAAGACATCCATTAATGCATCAGTGAAACAGGACAAACCTTTTGTTGTGAAAATTAAACATGCCTTTACATGAAAAGACAATCTACTGGTTTTATGTTAGAATTCCCTGCTCTTGTTTTGTATGTGGAAATACTTTTACATGGGCCACAGATATTCTAACACAGTGGCACAATCAACGCTCTAGTAGGAATGTCAAAATACCCGACAAATGTTTGTTCTGCCTCTTTTATTTTCACACAATCTCTGAAACACGTGCTCACATGCTAGCCCTGTCAGAGCTACAGCCAGGGGGTAAAAGGGATCAGACTATAATTTCTTAGCTCAAATCTCAGCTTTCTTGTCCTGAGGATCCAGCTAAACCTGGATAAACTATGAGCTGTTGCTCAGCTGGGAAAAGTAGTACAAAGTTGCATGGGATCAGCAGCTTTTTCATGTATGTGGCATTATGTAAACACTCAACCTACATCGATGGAAAAGTTAATTAGCATTTAGTTTGAGATTTACAGAAACATCAGCGTCAAACATCTGCTTTAGTTTTCCTTTGTGAATGCAGCGACATGGGAAAACCAGCCATGCAGTGAGCAATAAGCACACTATTCCAACAAGATAATTAAACCACAGGAGGATTTACTTTGAAGCACAGCTTTCACAATATGTGGTCAGACCCACATATGAGGAAAGGAGCTTGCATCATTTGTATTATATTATCTTCTTATCCTTACTTTAATGAAAGAGGGAGACTTGGGGCCATGGCGACAGTTCTCGCAGCATTGTTGCCCATTATTTGCTTCACTCAGTGAAGATTGTTTTTCTATTTAGGAAAGAATTACTTTAACTTTAATAATGGGAAAGGTTATCAACTCTAAACCTAATAACTGGCTGTGAAACCACTGGCAACAACAACTGCCATCAAGCATTTGAGGTCATTGGCAATGAGTGTTTTACATCATTGTGGAGGAATTTGTTCAACTTTTTTGAAAATGTTTTTAATTCAGCCACAATGGGTGGATTTGAGCCTGAAGGCCTTCTCAATTGGATTTAAGCCTGTACTTTAACTAGGCCACTCCAAAATCTTTATTCTTTTTTATTTTGAGCTATTTTAAGATTGTCTTCTGGTGTGCTTTTAATGATTGTCCAGCTGCATAACCCACAGTTGCTCGAGCTAATGGCCAGATTTTCTCCTTCCTCCAGGATGTTGTTTTTTTGCCAGAGAGCAGAATTCATGGTTCCATCAGTTTCAGCAAGTTATCTTGACTGTTGATGTGATGTTCTTGTTTGGTTGTTTTCTTTCTGTCTCATTTGATTTTCCAATTTATTTTGATCATGGGATGGTGTGTTGCCTTTGGAGACCTTTTAGCCTACCTCATGTTGTCAGGCAGGTTTTGTTTAAGTTATTTCTTTATTCTACAGGTCAGGCCTGGGTGTGGATAGTTTTAATTAAACCAAAAACGTGTCTAATCACAGTTAATTCATAATTTAAATAAACTGATTCATATTTTTACATAGGGCTACATTGGTCTTGATAGCTTTATTCCTTAATAATGAAACTGCATTTTGTATTTACTCAGGTTATCTTTTTCTGATGCTAACCTTCATTTGATTATCTGAAACATTAAAGTGTGACAAAAAACAAACAGAAGAAATCTGAGACTTGTTCTCAGCACTGAATATCAACAAATTTCGTCTTAGTATAACATAGAAGCTGACACAAAAAAGGATGGCTTCAGTTCATTTTGGTGAGTTAATTATATCCTTATATGTTGAGCAGGACATGGTCTGATATGAGAAGACAGAGATAGAAACTCTTTTTTTTTTTACTTTGTTTAATGGTCCACCTTACTGGTTAACATATTTACATATGGCTATCATACAGTTACAGTTTATTTAATAGCTGTAAAAATTAAGACAGTTACCTGAATGAGCACAATACTAACTGAAAGCAAACTTAAAGTACTATCTTTTGTTTACTGTTTATTTAACATCTATTAAAAAGAAGTCTAATCAGGTCATAAACGGAACTAGAATATTTTTCAAATAAAAGTTTTGTTTATATAAAAAATTCTGTCTGCCATAAATGAAACATGTACTGGTTTTTGCACATTTACCATCTGTTTCAGTGCAGATTGCTGCTGTTTGTGATGCTGGTCTGACCGTCTCAAGGTAACAGCGTGTCGATGTGTCATTTCAGTGTTTACTCCAGGATGTTAACACTTTGAATTTTAATCAATGGATAACCTTTTCTTCCACCACCTAACCTACATCATTGGTAGACTGGAGTGACTGGGAAACAAATACAATTGTTGTCTGTTGTCTTTGGATGATTTTGCTGTTGAATGAGGAAGATATACAAATGAATAAAAGTAATCCATTGAAGCATTCATTTTATAACATAACTTTGGAGCTAAGGCCATTGTGATGGTGTTATGTATTGAGTGATGCCTCCAACAAAACAACAGGTTCTTAATTTTTAAGTCACAGTCAGGATGAAGTTGAAGTGTCTTGTTTATCTGGGTAGAGTGCGAAGTACATTGAGTTTACATACAATCACAATCGTAGACATAAATATCTTGTTGATTGTAGGCTTCTTAAGACATATCTGCAGTGTTATTTTTCCAGGGTAGAATGATCATACACCAATCAATGTCAGTACATTTTTTTAGAACAAGAATTGGATTCACAAATTTGAATTTACTTAAAATTTATTTAAACTTTTCTCTAATCTCTGCAAGTTCAAAATTGAATATGGTTTCTATCAAAATTTGTTAGGAAACCACACAGTTTTTTTTTTTACTATTAGCAAGAGCCAGTTATCATTTCATCTTAATACCTTCTTGGCAGAATTTGTAGAGTTCATTTAAATGGGTTTACTGGAACAGACCCTGCTTTTAAAGTTCTCAAAATGGTTGAAGTTGGCACCATTCCATAAGCGTGATGATAACCTGCTGTATACATTCCAAAAATAGTTTTCACATGTGCCCCTGTCTTTGTTCCAACCATCAAAACAAACCTTTGCCTTCAGAGGCATCAATAATTGGTAGGAATGGTTGGGAACAACAGAAGCCACAAAGGTTCAAAACAGCTAAGCAGGTTTTACACCAGGGGGTGTAAAAGAGGGTACTGAACAACAAAAAAGCCTTTGCCTCAAAATTAAAATTTTAGCTGCCAAATGCCTTCTGGAGAAAATATTTATGGTCTGACAAGACAAAGTCGGTATTTTGCCATAAGGACAAGAAGAATCTTTGAAGAAGCAATTATTAGAGTTTAGAAACCAAAGAACATTGTTATAATGGTCAACCATAGTGGTGGAAGCATCATGCTGAGGGGCTGAAGTGGCTGCAATGGTGAAAATAGTGTATTACCTCCAAATTCTAGAACTTCTCCTCATATCAAAAGCTAGATGGTTGAAACATGAACACCATCAGACAATGATCCTAAACACAGATCAAAAGTGGTTTTGTAACAGATAATGCAGGCTAATTAAGCTTCTGGAAAAGCCAAAACGCTTAGCCCACTGGAAAAGCCAGGAAACAACTAAGATAAATGAACAAATTCTGAACAAATTCTGATATCCAGCCAGATATAGGCCAGTAGTTTGCTGATGGCTACAACATAATGTGTGGTTTCTTTACAACTTGGTATGACACATTTTTCCAAATATTAGTGGGAGACTTAATACATAGCTGAGCCTGTATTCCTAATTTTGTGTCTCAAACATCCGTACCAAAATATAATCTCTTTTATAGAAAGGAAAAAGACCCAGTCTGCTTTGGCGCACGTTATACTTCTACTCAGGACCTATATGTTCCAGCAGAACATGATAATGGAAGCTTTTCTTAATGCATCTTGGTCTTGTAAGTCATCTTCTCCTTGGCTTTGACAGCTGAGGGCCAGTTAGCCAGATCAATGAAAAACAAAGTGAAGAGGGATCAATGGGTTGAATATTCAGTCATCCTTGTGAAGAGATATTTTTCTCAGTTAACATGTAAACCCCTGGGGGCACGCAGTTGAACATCAGTGTAGCTTTTGAAATTTGATGCAATTCTTTGCAGGAATTTTCTACGTTGTCACATAGCCAGTCCTTGTGTGATTGTTCGCTCATGTTCTTTATGTTAAGATTGAGCCAGTAATCACATTAACTGTGGTCAGCAGAAAGCTGACAGTACTCTAACAAACCAGAAAGTCCAACTTAATGATAAAGCTGTTGTTATTGAAGCACCACCCCCACTAACAATTTTACAAACTCCACTCCAACCCTCCACCCCTGCCTTACTCCGTCTCTGCATGCAGGGTTAGCAATAAGCCAGGCTGGGATGGCATGAGATCTGGCACTGCTTCCAGTGTTTTTATTTGGTGCTGTGAAGGTTTACAGTGGTCTGCACCAAAGAGATAGAGGGTGGTGGGTGTGGGAAGGCGCTCAGCGCTGTCAAAAATTCTAAGACAAATGCAAACACACAAATCTGCATGCCCACATGGCTGTTGAAGTAATCAGGGCAAGCTGTCAGACTCATTCTTCGTGATTAGGGTCACTGTGAAGCAATTTACATCAGTCTGCGAGCAGTCCAATCAAGATTCTACATCGACAGCACAGTAAGCCTGGTGGTCTTTGATTTCTTAAGTGCTGTGCTTGGTGCTGCAGCGGAGAGAGCTTAGGTGACCAAAAATAGTTATACAGTGGAAGCCCCCCAATGTTATGTGTTTCTTTTATGTTGTACTGCTTATTTAATTTATGTGTTCACCCATAGTTAATGGAGGCAATTCAAAAGCATTAAAGAGCACAGAAAATACATCAAAATGTGGCTGAGTTGTTTATTACGTGATTAGGGGTAATGACCTTTGGTAATGATGCAACCTGTAATAATAGTGAGAAAAAAAATTTGACAGCATTTTTAAAAAAAAACATCCTAAAAACTCTTTAAAGGTATTCAGAGAGACTAGCTCTTGCAAATCTAAGACATTCAGCAACTGATTTCAGACTCATTCAGTTTAATTCAATTCAGGTAATTTATATAGCACCTATTCACAAGAAATATCACCTCAAAGCACATTTCAATAATCCTAGTGATTAAATAATACAATCAAGTTTAGTTTATTATTCAAATTGGTGAAAGAGCTTTCTTTCTAAGGAAACCCAGCTGATTGCATTGAGTCACAGACTTGCAACCATCTCTCATACTGAGCATGCAGTCCAGACCCTTGGGACTGGGAGAAGGTAGATGTTCTGTAAGCTAAGAGAGTAACATCCCAAATCATTTGTAGAGACTTGACCACAGAATTGTCCACTTAAAACATAACGATGTGACACACAGTTGATTTCTATGCTGTGATATATTCAGCAACTTTTTGATTTAAACCACCTTCTAGTTTCACCTTCATATGTGCACTTTATACTTTTTTATACATCACCCAGTCCATAGTTGCAGAAGAACCTGCAGACTGAGGAAGGTACGCACCCAAACTTTTGCTCGGAATGCTCTTTCAAATCCACTTCAGTAGTGAAAGGTATCTTTCTTCTTGCAGTGCCTTAAAAAGTATTCAAGCCCTTTTTAATCTTTGTTTAAACCTTTTAAATTTTTCACAAATAAAAATCAGCATTTAGAATATTTCTTAATAACTGAACATGAATTAAACCTTTTTGGCTTGTAACATGCCTTAACAAGACATTGAGTTGGTGCCATGTAAATAAACTGAATTAAATATCACTCATGTGAAAACATTTCCACCTTTTGTGTTGTTTTAAAATGCACATCTATCTATCTATCTTTAAATGTTTTTATGAATTAGTTTTTTCACAAATCTGATCTCTTTTTCTCTTCCTTCTTTTTGTTGCTGCCAGCAGGACTTGCCGCTGCCTCGCAAAAACAGCAGGTGAGAGTTGCCTTTGTTTACTTCCTGACCTGCTTCCTGCCTTTCATTTTCTCTCCTCTCCTTTCATAAAAGTAACAGTAATACAGCACATATGAATCTGGTGTCAGTGTGAGTTAAATATTTTGTTTAGGCGTCGTGAGGAGACTTCATTGGGGCTGCTGGTGTTGTAGTTCATGTGTGAAGAACCAGGAGGAGGAAGAGAAGGCCTCCTGCAGAGCAGCTGGAGTGTGTCACACTCTGATTAAGACCAGCTGATATCTTTTGGATTGTGTCCATGGTGGTGAAAGCTATTTATCCCCAGTTCGTCTTGGTTATTAATCCTTCAGTATTCCACTTTCATTTTCCACCTACTTTTCCACACCTATTTGATCCTTTTAATGTTCTCTTTTCCTCTGTCACAAACACTATCATATTAGTAACAGAGTGTTATTAAATCACTCTATGCAATAAAGTAAATTTTGACAATTAACCATCAAACATATGTCAATTTACAATATTTCCTTTGTTATACCAGTTTTATGTACCCTGCTGTAAAATTGTCTAC
The DNA here is from genome assembly GCF_021462225.1 of Girardinichthys multiradiatus. Classification (NCBI taxonomy): domain Eukaryota; kingdom Metazoa; phylum Chordata; class Actinopteri; order Cyprinodontiformes; family Goodeidae; genus Girardinichthys; species Girardinichthys multiradiatus. The sequence goes on from NC_061818.1 coordinate 12,789,401, forward strand.
AAATTATAAATTGAGATGATATCATGGCCATTCCAGGAGCTTTTGATGTGTGTTTTAATGTCCTGTTGGAACACTCACTAGTGTCCAAGCTTTAACCATGTGACCCAAACTGTATCCCTAAGATGAAGGAATATTAGGTAGAATATTAAAGAAGCAACAATGCACAAGTCACTGGTCTAAAATCAACCTGTTAGAGCTCAACTTCAACTTGCAGCTGCCTACATGGAAAAGCCAAATACCTTCTGAAAAAAGGCAAAGATGGAGCTATACAGCCACAATTTCTAGTAATGTCCAGAGGAGTCTAGGTGAGGTTTTTACACCTAAAAAATTATTAAAGAATAGATGCACTGAGCACTCAACCAGTCAGCAGCCCTGACGGTTTTCTGCCTGGTCGCAAACTAAAAAAAAATGACAAATTGACTAAACTCTTCAGTCCATAAGTTGTTACTGAGGGAGGAAGAGTCAAACTTAGCTATTTGAAGTCAGAGACGGCACAGAAGCCATCTAGGACAGAGAGTTAGACTAAGACTGATGCTCATTATTGGTATTTTTGTGGTTTTGGTCCCTCTATAACTGTTTCAGGTACTAAATGGAGCCATTTGTCTCAGAATGTCCAGTCGTACCCACTTTGGGGACATTTTGATGAATTAGCTAAATTAAGCAGACTACAGCTAAGAATCTACATTCTCTGGGGCAGGGTTGTCAAATCAATGACAGAAGGGCCCTAAACTACAATTGCCAGAACCACTCTATTCATCTTAATGAAACAAATAAAATGTAATAAAAGTCTTTTCAGAATCAGTCTTGATATTGCAAGAAAATGCAAAATACAAAACGGTCAGTCAGTCATTTTCTACCGCTTATTCCATAGTGGGTCGCGGGGGAGCTGGTGCCTATCTCCAGCAGGCTATGGGCGTTCAAAAGGTTCAATTGGGGTTTAGTTCCAATTTATAGCTACATAAAATTTACTTAACTCTGTAATTTTTGTGCCTGGAATTGTTTTAGGATGATCAAAATTTACTTTGGTTTTGACTCTGTTTGACTCTGTTAGACTGGAATAACTAATTTGTTTATATCCAAGATAAATGATCCCATGAGAGTGATCTAAAGAAGGAAAGCTATTAACTGCTCTATAATTCTCAATGAATGTGTACGTTTTATTGTTCATCTTGCAGTTAAAGTATTTCATTTCTGTTGCTGGATGTATAAAGTCATAAGGTTATCCAAAAAGATGTCTGTATGGTATTTTCTGTATGGATTCAGCATGTTGCTGCCTCCCTCAGTAGGAGACTATTAGTCCACCATCTATTATAGATGAGCTGAGTGGAGTTGATTCCACGCTCAATCTGCCTGCTGCATTCATTCAAGAGTAAACCCAGCCATTCACAGCTTATCTGTGTATTTAGCGTACTTCCTAATTAGCTATGCTCTCTTAATCTTTTATTACTTCAAACCCTTTCTTATTGTTACATATCAATCCACATGACTTTGTGCTTTAGTCATTTCTTCCCTCTTTGGTTTGTTAAATTTATATCTCTTTACTCTCTGCTACCTTTATTCATGGTCCTTTTAGTAAAAGCTGTTAACAGAGTTGAAAGCAGAAAATGGAAGTACAAGTCACAAAACTAAAATACAGCCTTGAGAAAATGACCCACAATCCCCTGCTGTCTTTTGTTATTCCTTTCTAAAAGACCGACCCACCCTTCCTCCCTTCAACACTCTCTCTCTCTCTCTCCCTCTCGTTCTCTCTTCCCTCCCCTGCCTTTGCTTCTTTGACTCACTTGCTCAGACATGCAGCCACCAAAGGATGTGGGATCTGCCGTATGTTAGACCGGGTTCAAATTTAGCTTTGTGACTGCTCTCACTCAAGCTGTTGCTGATTGATACATCAACCAACAACATGTTCCGACGCACTAAAAGGTACCGTAAGAGGATGGAGACCTAATAGTATGTGTGTTGGGGGTGTAAGGTCAGGCAGTATTGTTTATGATTCACTTTGTGTAAGTCCTGTGTTTGCAATGTATGTATTAAAGAGGAAGGAGAACATCTGCTTTGTGAGGTAAAAGCAAAGTGGGTAGATGCCTGCTTAAGGATTTATGAGTTGTTGTCTTACTGAAGGTCTAAAAGTGCTGAAGCAGGTAGATTAAACCACATATAGTTTCTGTTTTATTTTACATCTTTGAAGGTTGTGCAGGGTGCTTTACTAGAAGGCTGTTTATTTAGTATGCATCCAAGCCAGTTTAATGATGAGAAAATTAAACCGACATCACATGACATCACTTTTAAACCCAACTCCTGATTGATAACCCTGATTGTTTTCACTGATTGCCTAGAAATCATTGAATGACTTTTTATGTTGTCACCATTAAGCTAATGTGTTTGTCGTTAGTCTAAACTGGGGGTTAACCCTAACCCTACCCGTAGCTTAGGTGTGCGGGTTGTTCTACCTGGTTCCTTGGTTAAAAACACCTAATTTAAAATAGTGGCCATTAAAAGCACAATTGCTAAGGAGAACATTTAACTGGAGTGTTAAAGCTGACAGCATTTTAATTTGGTTGTAGTCAAAGTACTTTAACTATATGTAACTTTTATTCAGCTAACTCCTATTACAGATTAGCTCACAAATGTAGAGTACATTCAGCCATATTGCAGTTTTTATGCTTGTCTGATTCTAAAGTTGTCTAAATACCAAAAGAGCATTCAAAATGTTTTCATTTCAGTTTTTTTCACAAATAGAATGAACTACATTTAAAAAACAAATCCTGGTTCATGATAGATTTATCTAGTTTCGGTTTGACCAGAAGAGCTTTTTAACCACCTCGGTGACTTCAGCCTGGGTGATGAAAGAGTCCAACCCCGAGTCCCCAGCTTCTGTTTCCACCAGGGAATGCGTGATGGCAGGATTGAGGAGATCCTCAAAGTACTCCTTCCACCGCCCGGTAATGTCCTCAGTCGAGGTCAGCAGCTCCCCACCCCCACTGTAAACAGTGTTGGCGAAGCACTGCTTCCCCCTCCTGAGGCGCCGGACAGTTTGCCAGAATCGCTTCGGGGCCAACCGGTAGTCCTTCTCCATGGCCTCACCGAACTCCTCCCAGGTCCGAGTTTTTGCCTCTGCCACCGCCACGGCACGCTTGGTTCCACGGTACCCGTCAGCCACCTCAGGAGTCCCACAAGCCAACCACAGCCGATAGGACTCCTTCTTCAGCTTGACAGCGTCCCTTACTGTCGGTGTCCACCACCGGGTTCGGGGATTGCTGCCGCGACAGGCACCGCAGACCTAGGCCACAGCTACTGGCGGCAGAATTGACAATAGATGCGGAGAACATGGTCCACTCGGACTCTATGTCTCCAACATCCCTCGGAATCTGGTCAAAGCTCTCCCGGAGGTGAGAGTTGAATACATCCCTGGCCAAGGGGTCCGCCAGACGTTCCCAGCAGACCCTCACTATGCGCTTGGGCCTGCCAAATCTGTCCGGCTTTCTCACCCCCAGCGGATCCAACTCACCACCAGGTGGTGATCAGTGGACAGCTCAGCCCCTCTCTTCACCCGAGTGTCCAAAACATGCGGCCAAGGGTCTGATGATACAACAACAAAGTCGATCATTGACCTCCTGCCTAGGGTATCCTGGTGCCAAGTGCACTGATGGACACCCTTATGTTTGAACATGGTGTTCATTATGGACAATCACAGAAGTCCAATAACAAAACACTGCTCGGATTCAGATCGGGGAGGCCATTCCTCCCGATCACGCCACTCCAGGTGTCACTGTCGTTTCCCACGTGGGCATTGAAGTCCCCCAGCAGAATAATGGAGTCCCCGGGAGTGGCACTATCCAGCACCCCCGACAGGGACGCCAAGAAGGCCGGGTACTCCGCACTACCACTTGGCCCATAGGCCGAAATGATAGTCAGAGACCTCTCCCCAACCCGAAGGGGCAGTGATACGACCCTCTCATCCACTGGGGTAAACCCCAACACGAGACGGCTGAGCTGGGGGGCAACAAGCAAACCCTCACCAGCCCGCCGCCTCTCCCCGTGGGCTACTCCAGAGTAGAACAGAGTCCAGCCCCTCTCGAGGAGATGGGTTCCAGAGCCCACGCTGTGCGTGGAGGCGAGCCCAACTATTTCTAGTCGATATCTCTCGACCTCCCGCACAAGCTCATTCTCCTTCCCCCCTAGTGAGGTGACATTCCATGTCCCTAGAGCCAGCCTAAGCATCCGGGGATCGGGCCGCCGAGGTCTCCACCTTCGTCCGCCGCCTAATCTTCTTTGCACCGGTCCCTCACGGTTCCCCCTGCAGGTGGTGGGCCCACTGGGGGATGGTCTCGCGTCCCTCGTTCGGGCTTGGCCCGGCCGGGTCCCGCGAGGAGCAACCCAGCCACCAGGCGCTCTCCGACGACTCCCGACCTCAGGCCTGGCTTCAGGGTGGGACCCCGGCTCGGCCGTACCAGGCGACATCACGTGCCTCGATTTTGTAGTTGTCATGAGGGGTTCTTGAACTGCTCTTTGTCTGACCCATCATCTCGAGCCTGTTTGCCATGGGAGACCCTACTAGGGGCATTTAAGCCCCAGACAACATAGCCTCTAGGATCATTCGAGAACTCAAACCCCTCCACCAAGTTAAGGTGGCGGTTCAAGGAGGGGGCAAGGCTTCGGGGTTGGATAAGATCCACCCTGAGTACCTCAAGTCTTTGGATGTTGTGGGGCTGTCATGGTTGACACGCCTCTTCAACATTGCGTGGCGGACGGGGACAGTGCCTCTGGATTGGCAGACTGGGGTTGTGGTCCCCCTACATAAGAAGGGTGACTGGAGGGTGTGTTCCAACTATAGGAGGATCACACTCCTCAGCCTCCCTGGTAAGGCCTACGCCAGGGTATTGGACAGGAGAGTCTGGCCGATAGTCGAAACCCTGCTTCAGGAGGAGCAGTGTGGTTTTCGTCCTGGCCGTTGAATACTGGACCAGCTCTATACCCTCTACAGGGTACTGGAGGGTTCATGGGAGTTTGCCCAACCGGTCCACATGTGTTTTGTGGACCTGGAGAAAGCATTCGACTGTGTCCCTCGTGATGCCCTGTGGGGGGTGCTCCAGGAGTATGGAATCGGGGGCCCTTTACTAGGGGCCATCCGGTCTCTGTATAGGCGGAGCAGGAGTTTGGTTCGCATTGCCGGCACTAAGTCGGACCTGTTCCCGGTGCATGTTGGACTCCGGCAGGGCTGCCCTTTGTCACCGGTCCTGTTCATAACTTTTATGGACAGGATTTCTAGGCGCAGCCAAGGGCCGGAGGGCGTCTGGTTTGGGGACCAGAAGATTTTGTCTCTTCTTTTTGCAGATGACATGGTCCTGCTGGCCCCCTCTAGCCAAGACCTACAGCACGCACTGGGGTGGTTCACAGCTGAGTGTGAAGGAGCAGGAATGAAAATCAGCTCCTCCAAGTCCGAGGCCATGGTTCTCGACCGGAAAAGGGTGGCTTGTCCTCTTCAGGTTGGAGGGGAGTTCCTACCTCAAGTGGAGGAGTTTAAGTATCTCGGGGTCTTGTTCACGAGTGAGGGAAGAATGGAGCGGGAGATCGGCAGACGGATCGGAGCGGCTACCACAGTAATGGGGGCGCTGTGCCGGTCCGTTGTGGTGTAGAGAGTGCTGAGCCGAAAAGCGAAGCGCTCGATTTACCGGTCGGTGTACGATCCTACCCTCACCTATGGCCATGAACTTTGGGTCATGACTGAAAGAACGAGATCCCGGATACAAGCGGCTGAAATGACTTTCCTCCATAGGGTGGCCGGGCACTCCCTTAGAGATAGGGTGAGGAGCTCGGCCATCCGAGAGGGGCTCGGAGTAGAGCCACTGCTCCTCCACATCGAGAGGAGCCAGTTGAGGTGGCTCGGGCATCTATACCAGATGCCTCCTGGACGCCTTCCTCGGGAGGTGTTCCAGGCACGTCCCACCGGGAGGAGGCCCAGGGGATGGCCCAGGACACGCTGGAGGGACTATGTCTCTCGGCTGGCCTGGGAACGCCTTGGGCTCCACCCAGAGGAGCTGGAGGAGGTGTCTGGGGAGAGGGACAGCTGGGTGTCTCTGCTGAATCTGCTGCCCCCGCGACCCGGTCCCGGATAATGCGGAAGACGACGAGTACGAGTACGGGTTTGACCAGAGGTGAACACATATAGTCCAGACTCAACCAGTGTCATAGCCCTTTAGCTTCAAAGTGTTCACTAACTTTAACATCTCTAGCTATCGGATAGCTAGTATTCTCACTGTGTGTAATGATCATCCGCAGCTGTTACCTTTTCTTTTTTCTACTAATTGCAGAAAAAGCTGCCAGATGAATTAGCGATTTAGAAGTGATGGATTGAAGTGAAGCTGTGCTGGCCCCCCCAACGTGAGCGCTCAGCTGGGTCATTCTCTTAATGCAACAGGACAACCCGACATGCCGAGAACAGCTAGATGGGGCTTTGTGACACAGGCTTCATTTTGATGATGAATATTGTGGAGTTTTAATATCACGAGGTCTCGTGCCATGAGAACTCCTTACACTTATTGTACCCATCTAAATTGAATAGTCTTTCTGTGTCTTGTATTTTGTTGTTGTGCTGTTAGTTTTAATTTTACCTTTACGTAGCATACTAGGATGTTACTGCTCTTGTAAGGCCCAACACAGCATGCCTAATTTTAAAACCGCAAAACTACATTTTAAAAACTGTTCTAGATTTTTTTTAAATAGTTTTGTTATTCTCTTTAGGAATTTACTAAAGATGGGTTTATAGATGTGTTACCAAAGTAATGCTTAAAGGAAGTGCAGTCTGTGTCAACAATGTTTTTCGATAAACCTGGAAGTTTTGTTCAGGAAAGACACTTGACATGAATGTGTTACCTTGTCAGCTAATGTTATTGCTTGTATTGTCAACATTGTGTGTTATCGCTTTTTCCTTTTATTATTTTAGTTTTAGCTATTTTTTTCTTATTCACCTGTACAGTACTTTGGTTGCCTTTAGGCTTGTAAAGCGCTTAATGAATGAATGAATGAAGGAATGAATGCTAACTTTATTGTTTATATCTTAGCTAGCCTAACTAGAAACTAGATAAACTACAGTTTCTGTAGGTTAGTGGCAGGCTATCAGTAAGACTACATAGATCTGTAAATGTATAGAGGGATTTAGGTGACATATGAATATATAAAACTTAAGGATAGCTCAGTTTTTTGTGTTGACTAAAATGATATGTCATTTTGAATGTTTTACACTGGCTCTGATCTATACAGGTCCTTCTCACAATATTAGCATATTGTGATGAAGTTAATTATTTTCCATAATGTAAGGATGAAAATTTAACATTCATATATTTTAGATTCATTGCACACTAACTGAAATATTTCAGGTCTTTTATTGTCTTAATACGGATGATTTTGGCATACAGCTCATGAAAACCCCAAATTTCTATCTCACAAAATTAGCATATCATTAAAAGGGTCTTTAAACGAGCTATGAACCTAATCATCTGAATCAACGAGTTAACTCTAAACACCTGCAAAAGATTCCTGAGGCCTTTAAAACTCCCAGCCTGGTTCATCACTCAAAACCCCAATCATGGGTAAGACTGCTGACCTGACTGCTGTCCAGAAGGCCACTATTGACACCCTCAAGCAAGAGGGTAAGACACAGAAAGACATTTCTGAACGAATAGGCTGTTCCCAGAGTGCTGTATCAAGGCACCTCAGTGGGAAGTCTGTGGGAAGGAAAAAGTGTGGCAGAAAACGCTGCACAACGAGAAGAGGTGACCGGACCCTGAGGAAGATTGTGGAGAAGGGCCGATTCCAGACCTTGGGGGACCTGCGGAAGCAGTGGACTGAGTCTGGAGTAGAAACATCCAGAGCCACCGTGCACAGGCGTGTGCAGGAAATGGGCTACAGGTGCCGCATTCCCCAGGTCAAGCCACTTTTGAACCAGAAACAGCGGCAGAAGCGCCTGACCCGGGCTACAGAGAAGCAGCACTGGACTGTTGCTCAGTGGTCCAAAGTACTTTTTTCAGATGAAAGCTAATTCTGCATGTCATTGTGAAATCAAGGTGCCAGAGTCTGGAGGAAGACTGGGGAGAAGGAAATGCCAAAATGCCAGAAGTCCAGTGTCAAGTACCCACAGTCAGTGATGGTCTGGGGTGCCGTGTCAGCTGCTGGTGTTGGTCCACTGTGTTTTATCAAGGGCAGGGTCAATGCAGCTAGCTATCAGGAGATTTTGGAGCACTTCCTGCTTCCATCTGCTGAAAAGCTTTATGGAGATGAAGATTTCATTTTTCAGCACGACCTGGCACCTGCTCACAGTGCCAAAACCACTGGTAAATGGTTTACTGACCATGGTATCACTGTGCTCAATTGGCCTGCCAACTCTCCTGACCTGAACCCCATAGAGAATCTGTGGGATATTGTGAAGAGAACGTTGAGAGACTCAAGACCCAACACTCTGGATGAGCTAAAGGCCGCTATTGAAGCATCCTGGGCCTCCATAAGACCTCAGCAGTGCCACAGGCTGATTGCCTCCATGCCACGCCGCATTGAAGCAGTCATTTCTGCAAAAGGATTCCCGACCAAGTATTGAGTGCATAACTGTACATGATTATTTGAAGGTTGACGTTTTTTGTATTAAAAACACTTTTCTTTTATTGGTCGGATGAAATAGGCTAATTTTGTGAGATAGGAATTTTGGGTTTTCATGAGCTGTATGCCAAAATCATCCGTATTAAGACAATAAAAGACCTGAAATATTTCAGTTAGTGTGCAATGAATCTAAAATATATGAATGTTAAATTTTCATCGTTACATTATGGAAAATAATGAACTTTATCACAATATGCTAATATTTTGAGAAGGACCTGTATAAGATGGATATTTGTTGAAACGTGGCTTTGGTGACTCATGTAGAAATATTTCTGGCCAAGCTTCAGGTTGACCGATTAACTGTGAGTTAATGACAGAGCAAGTAAAAAGTGGATTTTTCTGATGGCTGATTCATACTAAGAAATACTGTATGATGTTCAATGACTTTGTACACTGGTTTATTTGGTAGAAAGTATTGATCTCAATTTAAACAATACTGTTAAACACGTTAGTTATGTTTATCAAGCATATAACCTTTATATCTTCCTTTTTAAATCACTTTACTTTCAGGTATTTGAAACTAAAGCTGACATTCAAGCTCCAGGGGTTTCCTTAGTGGCATTGCCACTACTGGATCTCTTGCTGAGCTTCTTAGTGACATCATTGTCCCCTTATTCTTAGGCATTGCTTTAGCCCACCTGTGGTCTGACACATGATCAGAAACATGGAAATGATGCTGATGTCCAAGCTGCTTTAGTGCCTGGTACTGAAATGACACTGAAATCCAGCATGATTTGTTGTGAGATGTGGAAGATGTAGGGTGGGAACAGTGTGTAACTGGAAGTTCCTTTTCATTTATCAGTTTATGTTTATAGGGACCAATTGCTTTTGTAGCTTAAGCTAATTTGCAATGGTTGTCCTTAATTGGGCTTTCGGTTGAATTCAATAGTGAAATAAACAGTAAGGAGATTAACCATTTAAGATTTTTAAATTAGTTTGAAATTTGGGATGTTAATGAAAATTTCCAATCTCCTTATATTTAGTTTCTGAAGAACACAACATTGATGGGATTTAACAGGCTTCCTGTCCAAGATCCTAATCACCAGGTTATATTTTATCTTCAGTAGCTTGATTGTTGTACATGCTGCTTTTGGCCAAGAAGTTGGGCAGTAATTTAAATGAAAGAAACAAAAACATAACTGAATGCATTAAAATATTTGGAGCATGAAAAGGCACATCGCCTCTAATTAGTATGTAAGTTAGCTTTTACACCTCTATGGAACATCTTGACATGTTTGTCAAATTTTAAATAGGAATCCAAGATGGCATAGAGATATTTTACTTCTAAGACTTCTTTGATAATTTCTCAATTGCTGATGATTTAAGCTAACAGGGAAAAATAAAAAATAAATGGATGTTCTGTCTTCAGCATACATCTGAAAACCCACACCAGAACATGTTTATGTATAATAAGCTATAAAGTAACAAATATGTGGATCAAGAACTCAGCCTTGTGGTACACCTGTAAAAATTGTTTGAAACCATGATCTCTCGCCACTTATGTCAACCCACTGTTGCGATTTACAAGATGATTTATGATTTTAAGTTATTGCAGAAAAAAATCTTGTTTTATGATTTCGGAATAAGAATAGCTTGAAGTGTAAAGATTTTAATAGTTCCTAAACCTGATGATGCAGAGTTGTAAGGAGTTTAAAGGGAAGAGTAGCGAAAGTGAAGAAAACTGATAGGGAAATGGGTGGGGATGTTGTAGTGCCTGTCCCTGTTCTTCCATTAGGGTACAGTTCTCTAAGCTTGCATGAGCAGGCAAGGCAAATTTACTACCTTTGACTCTCTGTCATTCTTGTGTTTATTTGGATTTTGGATCCAGAGAATGACAGCATTGGACATGTTTTCCATTTTCTTTCACTGGAAGTTTCAAGAACTTGGTTAAAAACATTTTTATTTAACATTTCTGAACAATGGAGTGATACGGTAAAACTGTGGTATTATTTAAGGTTAACATACCGTGACAATTTCACACTGGCTCATACCTGGTGTTGAACATGGTGGGTTATAAGTCCAAGCAGACCTACCTCCCACTGGCCAGTCGATTACCATGGAGGATGAACACAACTGGTGGAAACACATTCCTGACCCACTGATTCTCAGGAAGGGTACTTTGGCTACTTGTGTTTGAAGAGATGTTTCACTTACTGCTCTCCTTCAGATGCTCCTGGCTCCATTGCATCAGAAGAATATTGATATTTCACTTTCCAGATTTTGTCAAAATTTATTGCTTGAATGCATTTAAATTAAAAACAATATTCTGTATGGCATATATAGCAGTGTCTCCTGTAAATCTGGACTGTTTTTAAAGTCTGCTGTTGTGAACTCACAGAAAAAAGCATCCACTGATATTAGAAACCACTTTCACTTTCAAAATTCCAACACAACTTGTAGTTATTTCCTAACAGCTTCAGTGAATGTAACTATGGAGAGCAAATCGAGATGATTGTTAAAATAGTGAGATGCTAATAGAGGATAGTAAATGAGTAAGAAATCGATGCGATCACTAGGAAATAAAAATGTGCATGTGTGTGTGTGTGTTTGTCCCTTGGGTGCTGTGGCTCAGGTGCATTTTGTATTTGGGGAAACAGCACAGATACATAATCACATGCAGGTTTTTAATGTGCATGCTACACATCCCTCACACACTTAACAGTTTAATGTTTGCATTCTCTACTCATAAACTCTCATCTTTAACTTAACAAGCCAAGGAGTTAACTGTAAACCAAGTGAGGTCATTGAGACACCAGTGTGCCTCGATCAAGTTAAAGACTGTGTCCCTTGTAAGTGCTGTAGCTTTCCCCAAGAGAACCCTGGGATTTAATAGTGGCCAATACTGGAACTTCCATTACTTAATGTTTCCAGTAAAGATCTCTGCCTATTTTTCTCCAGTAACAGTCTCCTTGGTCCAGTTTGTCTCTTAGTTGTCTCCTTCTGTTACTGGAAGAAAATACTTTTATGAACAAAGACTTCCTGATAGATATTTCTACTGTCAGCTGGTAATTCTATAGAAAAAAATCAAACATCAAACAATCCATAAATGTTTTGCATCTAAAATATTTTATTTTATTTTTATATCAAAATAACTTCCTTTTATTTCACTGGACATTTCCAAATCACCCTTCTCGAGCTGTGGTTTACAAATAAAAAGTTGAAAGCTTGCAGTGCCTCTGTATTCAGCCCCCCTGGGTCAATATGTCTGGAAGCCTCTTAGCGTTTGTTCCTACCAGCTTTACACCAACTCACCTGAATCAAAAGGCTGAGTTATCTCTTGGTATGTCAGGAAGTTTTGCAAAGGTTTGCTCATTAACTATTTATTTCACTATTTATAGAAGGAAAGCATATGCGTCTGTCCATTCATCTTTAAATGTGCGATTTTAATAGTCCACTTTACATATTTTTGACAAAGCCATCTTTTTTACTTACTCATCTTTGTACCAATAAGTCATTGTACTGTCATCAAGAGCGAGCTCCCAAGCTAGTAACTTAGGCGCTATTAACAGTAACGTTAATATCGCCACTACACTGACGGCTGGAGGCGGAACATCAGTCGCCATAGCCCCATCCATTAGTGGGTCAATGGAAACACAACTGGTAACGTACCGAGTGGAGCGGAGCCACGGCGCCTAAAACGAGCCAGTGAAAAAAGGGGCATTACCAACCCACGTTCAAGGACCCCGACATAGCTTCTTCTTTGTTGTTTTCTGGCGGTTGGCATACAACAATGTGGTACATTACCGCCATCAGCTGGCTTGGAGTGTGGACCAGAATGTGGCTGACCCACATAGCTGCCCATTGCACCTGTTCAAAAGTCAGAGGCGGCAGCCAGCAGCAATTAAATGTCTATATCTACATAGTAAATGAGAAAATGCTTTGTGATCCGAACAAAACGCTCTCTGGGTCTGGATTTGGACTGGAATCCGGGGTTTGGGGATCACTGCTTTAGACATTTCAGCTGTATGAGTCTGACTGCAATATTCAGCACCAACTCGATGGGGAGATGAGAAATGAGAAGGTGTTTGCCGAGGTAGCAGAGAGTATATAAAAATATTAAGGACTACAATGGCCGGAGTGGGTCAAACCGAAAGCCATGGCGGTGGTTTCATACCATGGACGCCATTTATGGCCATTGTATTGCAGGTTGTGGATGGGAGGGTGGTCTTGCCTGTGCAACCACACTGTTGGAGGACATGATGTGCAACTGCAAGTGTTTATTTTACTTTGCACAACAAAAGGGTTTCGTGTGCAGGGACAGAGATACATCAAAGACAAGCAGGACTATGAACCCTAGGGAACAGGTATGGGGGAACACTGGCCTACATGGCTCATGGCTAACTATAAACAGGATTTCTTGTGGCTTTCCTCCAACAATGTAATTCTTCATTCCATGGCCTCACCAAACTCTTCCCATGCCTGAGCCTTTGCCTCTACCACCCGGCTCGTGGCTAGCTTGGCCTCACTGTACCCATCAGCTTGACAGCATCCCTTACTACCGGTGTCCACCACTGGGTTCGGGGATTGAGAAAAGAGCTTGAGAAAGTCATTACAGTGTAGATTTTCACACACTTGATTAGCAACTATTTGCTCAAGAATTTTATCTAAGAAATGAAGATTAAATATAGGTCTGTAATGTATTAAGTAATCTTGACCAAGAGAAAGTTTCTTAAGTAAAGGATTAATTACAGCAACCTTAAAAGCCTGTGGTACATATCCATTTACTAAGGATAGATGAATAATATCTTACTTTCTTAAATAATTTGGTTGGGATTGGGTCCAACATACAAGTGGGTTTAGATTAAGGTTTTTTTGGGTTTTTTTTAAAACTCAGAAAGCTCAACTGGGTCAAAACTGTCCAAACAGTAATCACTTTCTACAGTCACCTCTAATGCTGCCTCACATATTGAGAATGAAGTAACCATGTTCGAGAGGATGCTAATGATTACATTTTTTATAGAATCAATTTTATTTATTAAGAATCCCATGAAGTCATTACTGCTGAGAGCTGGGGGAATGGATGGCTCCACAGATCTATTCTGAGTTATTCTGTGTAATCTATGACTCTGCCAAAAGAAGCCTTATTTGTTTTTATTATTTCTATTCTTTTAAACTCTTCGCTTAATTTATTTCCTAAGAGCAAATCAAAAGCCTTTCCAAACTTGTCTCCTAACAGAACAATTTGCTGACATTTTCCTCTTCCCGATGTTGATGGTTTCTTTGCCATTTTACATTATGTCACCATTAGATCATTTCTTGTGTATTTGTCCTCCTCTTCCTCCCCTCCTCCCGTGGTTCCTGGTTGGCATTCACGTGGTCTCCCTCTTGCACTCTGCGTAGCAACAAGCCATCAACTGAACGCAGCTCTTTTTCTCCACAACATCCCCTCTGGGCTTTAATAGGCTTGCAAAATATATTTTTTTATTTTCTCTTCTCCTGAACTAAATTGACAAGGTTTATTTTCTGAATATTTGCTACATTTTTTATTTTCAAAGCTCTTCCCTCAATACACACTTTACAGCTAAAACAGTCTCAACTCTTTGGGGAAGGCCCTCTACAAGGTTTAGGAGCGTGTTCATGGGATTTTTTGACCATTCCTCCAGATGCACATTTGTGACATCATACAGTGATGTTGGATGAGAAGGCCTGGCTCTCAGTCTCTGCTCTAATTTATCCCAAAGGTGTTCTATCATCCACACCAAACTCTCATCTATGTCTTTATGGACTTTGTTTTGTACACTGGTGCACAGTCATGATGGAAGAGAAAGGGGCCATCTCCAAACTGTTCCTACAAAGTTGAAGGTATACAATTGCCCAAAATCTCTTCGTATGCTGAAGCATTCAGCATACCTAGTGTATGTTTGGAAAAATAAATCTGGGCTGTGTTTACTTGTTTTGGTTGAATGAGCAACACTTTTAACATTTCTACTACTATATTATTATTTTTTAAATTTTTATTCCATTGACACTACACTACTCTTGTCCCCAGAGGCACTTTTGGTTTATTTGGCTTTAATCTCCTATTTGTTCCAGTCAACCCTCTCTCTGTCTCTATATCTTCTTTGCTTTATCATCCAAACATCAGCCTGAACTCTAGGCTATAAATCAGTGCAACCCACATTCATAAGAACATCGGAGTGCTTTTTTCGCCCCTCTCCTCCGTGCCGTCTTTTTATCTTAACTGACCATCCAGTAGAAAATAGGCCTTGGGCATCACGCTTAAAATTTGGACTTTGCATCAGCAGCACTGTCTGCTTGTTTACCTCTGTGTTCTGAGAGCATTTTATTTTTGCACTCAAGGACAACACTGGGTTTTTGTGAGTGCAGCAGGTTTCTGTTGATTTCCTGAAGCCCTGGGAATCCATTAAACAAGAGCAGCCCTGCTGCTAAGATTTTGCATTAATCGTGTATTTATTTATTTTTTTTCTTCACTTAAGAAGAAACTTGGAAAGATGCATAAAGCTTAGTTAAGCACACTTACAATAACTACCAATGTTCATACCTATAGATGCGATTTTCCTTTATATTTAAACATTAAATATATGTTCCTCTAATGATCCATTGAGAGGAAAAATCTACTTTCTCCCAAAACTTCCTGCATACCCTCCTGTGATCTCCACCACTGTGAGCTCACGTCTCTACAATGCCAGTGTCGATAGAGATCTGGAGATCTTTGCAGAGGTGGCGTGTCCGGTTCGCATTTGACCCCATGTGTCAAAGGAATGAAAGAGACGCACCAGGAGAAAACCAGCATTGTCTCTATCTCAAATGACAGATGAGATGATGCTGGTTTGCATCAACCCTCCCTTTTCCCCAGATGTATTTATGTGGATTTTTCATGTCCTCATGCTCTCTGGATTGCAAAGCACATTACAAGGCTCATGTTGAAAAAGCATTCAGAGTAAATGACAAGTATGTAGAAGAGGGTTAGATCAAATAAGGGGACCTCTGGAGTACAAAAGGTTGCTGAGTTTCTATCGAAATGGGTGTGAGTTAGATTAGGATAGATATGATGTGATTGGCTAAATATATTTAAATAGGGTAATTGAAAAGAAGATCCATATGCATTTGTCCCCAGTTTTCTCTTTCTTGTTTTCTCTCAATCTCTGCTCCACCCTCTTCTCATGTGTAATTTCAGCTCCGGGGAGACAGGCCCGGAATGGACAACTGAGGAAATGAAATTCTCTTTATCACTGTTGTCGTGCTCTGAGAATAAGCTGTGCATTTGTCAGGGTCTCCTGCACATACCCAACTGTATTGATGCACACTGACAAAGACAAAGTATATCCCAACAAAACTCTAGTGGTGTAACTTCATACATGTTTTCCTTCCCCTGTTATACTTTTCTTTGCAGTTGCCGCACGACCAACAGGAAGAATCTGATCCTGACGACCACTTCTCCCACATTGCCTCGCCCTCACTCCCCCCTTCCCCTCCCAGGACACCTCGGTATGCACAGACATAAAACCTTAAGACTCTAAAGTCACTCAAAAAGGGTGTGAATTAGATTAGGACGTGCACTTATATTTTATATGTTTATTAACTACCTTTATTTGGCATCATGCAACAGTCAGTCACAGGACAGCCTAAACTACTGCCTGTCTTATTTCTTAAAATTATAGTCTCCACATGCTAAGCTCATGGCTCACATTTTTACATCCAGGCCTCACAATAGTTTACAGTATATTCCAATAGTACATTCTCAAAATATAAACATGTTTTAACCCTTAGCTGGTTCCATTAGTAAATACAGGAGTATTTTTGATGAGTTTGGGATAGACTGGTTTGGAGGAATGATGGAGACAAGGCCCAATCTCACTTAGAGTAAATGTTATAGCTGTCCATTCAACACCCAGCAACTCACTAAAACATATTGTCCAGATTACTTAAAAATCAATAGTATAATCTTAAACTCCATCAGTTTACCACTTCTTTGTTCCATAAAACCTTCCATAATAACTATGACACATTGCGATATTGATTCACAGATAAAGCATCTCTGTTGCTTTGTCATCTGAGACTTATCTTCTCTTATGCATATCTGTTTCTTCTCATTGTCCCCTCAGGAAGCAGCCCACTGGACAGCCCCAGAAACTTCTCCCCAGGCAACCCTGCACACTTCTCATTCGCCTCCTCTAGAAGGTCTCTGCTTTATGTCTGTCTTGCACCTTTCAAGTGCATTTTAATAAATTGGAATATGATCGCAATGGTATTTTATTTCATTGATTCAATCCAAACAGTAAAACTTTGAATACCATAAGAATAATAAACAATAATATTTAATTCAGAAGTTGTATTTCCATGTACTCCATGTAGTTTTCAGTTGATACTTGCTTGGTTAATACTTGGTTGAGATTATTTTGCATTAACTAACGCACGGATGCGGTGTGACATGGAGGCAATCAGGAAGCATTAAGTCCTCCCAAAATTCCTGTGCTGTCTTTAAACTTATTAAAGCACAGTGGACCATAGAGGTGTCTGATACTGACAAAACATTCTATCATATTTTTTTGCCATTTTTCTGAAAATGATGATTTTACATAGTCTTTTTGTGACCCCCAAATGCAAATGCAACTTTTTGAAAAGTGTTTTAGATATTGCCTGAAAACTTCAACAAATTATCTAAAATAAATGTCCTACCTTTGTAGTGGTTAGAATACCCGGTAGTTTAACATTCATTTAATGCAGTAAAAACAATTGTTACTGCTACCATTAAAAACAGTGAAAGTGAATGTTGTCATAAATCATATATAGGCCTACTCTAAACATTATAACTCAGTTCTGAAATTAAGATTAAAATCAAAATTTTGATGGAATGCAATCTACACTTAAAGTGCCTGTGACATCGAATTTTCATGATAAATCCAATTAAATTTATGGAAGGAAAACATTGCTAAAATATTTTATAAAGTAAATTCATGCCATTGAAATGAACAGTTCTTGAGATATATGGTCATAAATTTCAGTAAAAAGGCTTTTCCGAACTACTCCTTTGCAATTTTGTTGCGCTCTTTTGTGATGTCAAAGGGAAATCCCTGCACATAAACTGACTGCTGCAACAGTGGCCAGCAACACAGACAGTAGCAAATAATCTGATGTTTCTTTAGATATATTTCAGTTACTATTAGAGAGAGTCAGCCTTCATCAGATGGAAGACCACATTTGCCACGACGTGCGGACAGCCATCCAATTCTCTATTTTTGCTGGATGGCGGAGTACGGCTTCGGAGTCAATATGTATGAATCATACCGCACCACCAGGAAACAAAACGAGCACAACGTCCGGATTTTCTAAATAATTCACTAACGACGGAGTAGATCTGACCCCTCCTTGAACCACCACCTTAACGTGGTGGAGGGGTTTGAGTGCTCAAATGATCATAGAGGCTATGTTGTCTGGGGCCTAAATGCCCCTGGTAGGGTCTCCCATGGCAAACAGGCTCTAGGTGATGGGTCAGACAAAGAGTTGTTCAAGAATCCCTCATGAAGAACAAAATATCGAGGCAGGTGAGGTCGCCCAGTACGGCGGAGCCGGGGTCCCACCCTGGAGCCAGGCCTGGGGTCGGGACTCATCGGAAAGCGCCTGGTGGCTGGGTTGCTCCTCGCGGGACCCGGCCGGGCCAAGCCCGAACGAGAGACGCGAGGCCATCCCCCAGTGGGCCCACCACCTGCAGGGGGAACCGTGAGGGACCGGTGCAAAGAGGATTGGGTGGCGGACGATGGTGGAGACCTCAGCGGCCCAATCCCCGGATGCTTAGGCTGGCTCTAGGGATGTGGAATGTCACTTCGCTGGGGGGGAAGGAGCCTGAGCTTGTGCGGGAGGTCGAGAGATATCGACTAGAAATAGTCGGGCTCGCCTCCACGCACAGCGTGGGCTCTGGAACCCATCTCCTTGAGAGGGGTTGGACTCTGTTCTACTCTGGAGTAGCCCACGGGGAGAGGCGGCGGGCTGGTGTGGGTTTGCTTGTTGCCCCCCAGCTCAGCCGTCTCGTGTTGGGGTTTACCCCAGTGGATGAGAGGGTCGTATTCCTGCCCCTTCGGGTTGGGGATAGGTCTCTGACTATCATTTCAGCCTACGGGCCGAGTGGCAGTGCAGAGTACCCGGCCTTCTTGGCGTCCCTGTCGGGGTGCTGGATAGTGTCCCTCCCGGGGACTCCATTATTCTGCTGGGGGACTTCAACGCCCACGTGGGGAACGACAGTCTTCCTCCGTAGGGTGGCCGGGCACTCCCTTAGAGATAGGGTGAGGAGCTCTGCCATCCGGGAGGGGCTCGAGAGGAGCCAGTTGAGGTGGCTCGGGCATCTACACCGGATGCCTCCTGGACGCCTTCCTCGGGAGGTGTTCCAGGCACATCCCACCGGAAGGAGGCCCAGGGGACGGCCCAGGACACGCTGGAGGGACTATGTCCCTCGGCTGGCCTGGGAATGCCTTGGGCTCCCCCTGGAAGAACTGGAGGAGGTCTCTGGAGAGAGGGACGTCTGGGCGTCTCTGTTGAGTCTGCTGCCCCCGCGACCCGGTCCCAGATAAGCAGAAGACGACGAACGAACGAACGAACGGAGTAGATCTTGCCATAATAATTAATACATGCACATACAGGGGTTGGACAATTAATCTGAAACACCTGTCATTTTAGTGTGGGAGGTTTTATGGCTAAATTGGACCATCCTGGTAGCCAGTCTTCATTGATTGCACATTGCACCAATAAGAAGAGAGTGTGAAGGTTCAATTAGCAGGGTAAGAGCACAGTTTTGCTCAAAATATTGAAATGCACACAACATAGGTGACAAACCAGAGTTCAAAAGAGGACAAATTGTTGGTGCACGTCTTGCTGGCGCATCTGTGACCAAGACAGCAAGTCTTTGTGATATATCACTATGTCACTGCCAAGGACTACCGAACCATTCTTGAGGACCATGTGCATCCAATGGTTCAAACATCGTATCCTGAAGGCGGTGCCGTGTATCAGGATGACAATGCACCAATACACACAGCAAGGTGTGTATGTGAAGAAGCCCAGTTAGACTGTGATTTATTGCTATCTCCTCTCTGTCAGACATGGTGCTGCCAGTGGAGACTGTGGCAGCTCAGCGTCCCTGCAAAGCCTTCATCCTCATTTATCAAATTTGTCAGCCTGCCTGTCACTATTCGACTGAGCAATAGATAAGCACACTAAAT
This sequence comes from Girardinichthys multiradiatus, assembly GCF_021462225.1. Classification (NCBI taxonomy): domain Eukaryota; kingdom Metazoa; phylum Chordata; class Actinopteri; order Cyprinodontiformes; family Goodeidae; genus Girardinichthys; species Girardinichthys multiradiatus. Next base: position 12,809,221 of record NC_061818.1, read on the forward strand.
GAGTCGCCTGTCCTCTTCTTACAAAGTAAGAGTACACAGACAAACTAAATTTGGAATAAGTCATTTGTTTGCTCTGTTATTTAGTATTGCAGTTTGCGTATGGGGTTATTAAGGGTTTGAGTTAGCTTTCACATTTTAGGTTTGGAATAATTTACTTCATTAAAGGCTTTGCAGAAGTATTGCTATAGTGTTTCCACAATGTCTCATGTCATAACCTCAAACCTAAATGTGTTTTATTTGAATTTTATGTAATAAAGCATAATTATGAAGTTGTAGAAAAATTATGTTTTCAAAATGAAAACAAAAATAAGTACACTCAATTGCCTTTAGATTTCAACCAATTAGTTAACAGAGCCCACCCTTTGTATAATTTTATCTTTGTATAAATTCAGCTGTTCTATGTAAACCTTAGAGGTTGTTAGAGAATATTAGTGAACAAACAGCATCACAGGGAACGAGCAACACTGCAGATGGATCAGGGATGAAGATGTGGAGAAGTTGAATAAACAATACCCCAAGATTTGGGGTATCTCACCTCATGGAGAGCTGTTCAATCCATCAAACCTACCAAGACACGGTCCTCCACCTACTCTACAGGACAGGCAATGAAAGCATTATTTAGAAAAGCAGTGAAGGGGTACATAGGAACTCTGGAGGAGCTGCAGAGATCCACAGCTGTCAATAGGATAACTATTACTTATGCGGTCCACAAATGTGGCTTTGAGAAGCTGAAAAAAAAAAGCTATTGTCATGAAAACCTCAAGGGGATATGGCAAACATGTTGTAGAGCAACATCTGATCAGATGAGACCTTCATGGGTCTCTTTGGCTTGCATGAAATCTCAGTGTTACAGAAATGGAAAACTCAACACTGTTTATCATCCTGAACACACACTCCCCACAATGAAACACGGTAGTGGCAGCATGCCATGGGGATCCTTTCCTAAGTCTAACTCAGACCTTAATTTCATTGACAATCTTTGGCAAGATCTGAAAATTGATGTTCCTCATCTAACCCAACTAAGCCTGACAAATAGGCAGAAATGTCAGTCTCTAGATGTCTAAAGCTTGTAGTGGCTTGACCCCAAAAGACTTGTAGCTGTAAGTGTAGCAAAAAGTGGATCAAAAGGACTGAATCCAAAATATTTTTAGACTTTTATTTCTAAAACATTTCAGTCCACAACAATACTCTACTTGGTGATTATCCAGCACTTAAAAGTGCCAGTAAAAAAGTTTGTAATTGTAACGTGACAATCTGTGAAAAGGTTTATGGGCTCTGAATACAGGCAAAGCTCTGTTTTTATAATATCTGGTTTTAACAGCTGTGATTTTTGTGTTCCCTGTAGAGCGGATGGGAGGAGATGGTCTTTAGCATCTTTACCCTCCTCTGGATATGGCACTAACACTCCCAGCTCAACGGTAAGAACCTTTTCTCCTACCTAATTCATTACATTAGTACTTTTCCTGCAGTGGTTATTATAGTTGAGAACATTTGAATTTGAATCAGTTACTAATGTATGGGTTTGCTCCTGTAGTGGAATTTTCTTATCAAAGTGTGAGAGAAGTTGACTCACAACAAGAGAAAATCCGGACTTTGTCTTTATAAGTTTTATTCAAAGGCATTCAGTGTTTGAAGACCCTGTCACTGAGGTTAGTCAGTGAAACAGAGCCCCGATCAACATTTACACACAGTATTTATACCAGAACATGACAGTGTTATCTCAACTTCAAAGAGTCTGTGTTTTATGGCCCTAGACCCTCCTGCTCTTCCTGAGGCATCACCCTAAAGCATGTGTTTTAACCATTAAACTTTACAGATTCCTCCTCTAACACAGATGTTCTGAGGAGTGAGGTAACCTAAAGGTCATACACTTTGGGACACTTAATAAAAGAATTTCCATTACAACTCCTTTCTTCTGATTACAAGATAATCACAACTAAAGGAAAATTCTTCAAAACCATCACCCCTCTCAGCTAACAAATAATCCAAAGCCATTCTACTTTGCAAACTCATCGTTCTAAGAACTTGCTGCTCCTTGGTCAGAACAGTGAAACCTTCCTCTCTAATAATGGGCTGATTGAATTATAAGTTGTGACCGTAGGTAGTAAGTGAGCTAGATAACATACTCCAGACCAATTAGCAGGCAGATACAGATATGATCTATTTCCACACATCCAAACCATGTTCTTAGGACACGAGAACCCATATCTACTAGGAAAAGTAACAAGAACCCTGGTTAATTTACCTGCCATGCCATACAACTTACTTCCATTCTGTCAGATTAAGAGTTAACACAAAGGGATCTGGGACCAAAGATCCTGAAATAGTATAAGCAGCAGTTCTGATAGGACATGACTCAAATTTATGTCTGTTGATTAAAGCACATGAAACAGATATAATAGTTTTGCAACCTTCTGTTTTTCCAAGGAAATAAGGTGTGTTTTCCTCCTGTTCAATACAAATATCTGTACCTATATCTGGATATCCAATTGATTTCTATTACCCCAAATTCTATAAAGAATTCCTGTAGTAGCACATATTAGATTAGGCTCACTAGAAAATCTACTAACATTTCTGCTTTGCCTTATAATATAATCCCCCACCCAAGGAAAAACAACCTCCACCAGCTGGTTATGTTGCCTATCTGGAAAGAAAGTAGTATCAATAGAAACAGGTACTAAAAATGGTTGATCATTAATAACACGTGGAATCAAACAACAAACATTGCAGCTGTCATTTCTTATCTTCCTCACAGTTTGATGCATCAGTTGCCACCAGACATTATCAGCATGATCATGGTAGTCAGAAAAGTGATGAATCTCTCTTCGAATCAGCTGATGAGTATTATTGGCGTAATTACTCAGATTAGCCACAAATTGTCTTTGCTGTACCTTTCCCCAAATGAACACAAGAGTAATAAAATACTTGTAATACCAATCATTAGCATCAGAACAGAACATCTTTCATATAGCTGCATCGTGACCTTGAAGTGGAATGTCCTTTCTTCTGGTGCTGAAAGCAAACAGTTTTTTTTCTCAAAGAAAACAAATCATAAACAAAACTCAAAAATCCTGCTGCCTCTCCTGAGTGGTTTCTGCGCTTCAAGCTGCCCTGTTACCAGTCTAGTACAGGTGGGCGGTTGTAGGAAGCTCCTCTAGAAATATGTTTAGAAACAGGAACTCTAACCTGCTGGAAGTTAGGCTTCCATAGTCCAACTAAACAACAGTGGAAATGAACACATTTCAAATTTGTAATAATACCATAATGATAGATTTTGTTGAAGTACCTCTTTAAAGAGGCCTTCTGCGCGTTCGTTTATTCACCGTAACCTGGAGGAATTACACACATTATAATAAATCACACGGAGACAGCTGTATGTTATTCAAAATACCTGGACCAGGGGAAGCTCTCATGTGATCAGACCACACACCGAGACAACTTCAGAGCTTCTCACTGGGCACATTGCTTTTATTAAAACACACATTAAAATGGGCAGCGCACTGTTTACAGTTTTTTCTCACATGCAGTCACGTATACACTTTTTCCGGCTTACCATATTTAGACAGTCATTGTCTTGCACCTGCACTTGTATCTACTGATATAAGCAGGGAGTAACACTTATCACCAATTTTCCCACACTTCTGCAGTTTTCAGTAATTTTCCACTTCACTTCTTCTGTGAGAAATACTTCTGCAGACCACACAATACACAATGTCTTTATACTAACACATGTTTTACATTTTATTTCCCACACTGGTTATGAACATAATAATAATGATGCACACACATAATATATCTCCACAATTTCAAGCAATAAACATGAAAGTTAGATAAAAGCATCCGAGATCTCCTCCTCAGAGTCAGTCTCGCTGTCAAAGTGGGAGGAAAGAATTTGGCTGACCCTCGCTGTCCAGGCAAAGGAGGGCCTAGTAGCCACCAAATGTTAAGAAATTAAGAAGAATAAGCATCATGGCGCATGTTACACTATCTCTCTGTTGCAGACGTCACCAGTCCATCATCCAGAGAAAGGTTATGTGCAAATGTGTAGAGGTCTTCCCTGTATGTTTTCTATGTGTCTCTCAATGTGGTGTGTGTGCAGTGAGGCAAATGACCTTATGATTTCTAACTTTCAGGCAATGCGATGGCCTTAAGTAGATTCTGAAATAATGTTGCACTGCCCAAGAGATTGTGCCCTTGTAAAAACAGTGTTCTTCAACCACCTCTTCAATCACTTGCCAGTGATCAGCTTACAGTTCTTTGTCTTGTGGTGGTCCGCTGTCCTCACACCTTTCAGCCGTGGATGATCCAGTTGGAAGATGACTTGTGTCCTGGAAGCCAGATGAAGCTGGAGGACCTGGATCTTTCCTGCAGCTTTCCTGGGTGTCTAGTAGGATCTGATATGGGCCATTCCAGCCCTGGACTTCCAGTGTTTTCTCCTAAATTCTCTGACCAGAATCCAGTCGCCAGGAATAAAGGACTGGAGGGTGGAAGTGGCTGTTTCTGGTAATGCAGCCTTCACCATCTGTGAAACTTGAGAAAACACAGTGGACAGGTTTTGACAGTAAAACAACATCCTATCTTCACACAAAGATGTGGAAAAAAATGATCTTGGCAATATCCCCATGTCCAAAATAGGAGACCTGCCACACAGCACTTCAAAAGGACTGAGATTTGCCTGTGTCCTTTGTCTCAATCTCATATAAGTGAGAACAATAGGCAGGGCCTTCACAACACTTGGCTAATTTTCAATTCAAAGTCCCATTCTCAAACCTAAGTGCTTAACTACATGAACTTCATCAAAACATCCAACAAAATCCAAAGAATTGATCTTCTGACTTCACCTGATATACTAGCAGTGACCATCAGCTAAATATTCTGAATATCAAAAATGTGACATGATGTTTGAGGAAGGTCTGATTACAGGTCAATATTTCATAGTTTCAGAAAACCCAAAAAGAATTTCAAAAATGGTCTAATCTGCAGAGATGTAAAATTTCACAAAAGAATCAACACCATAATTTCAGAGAGGTTATCATAATGTGGTCTTAGGGAGCTATGCACCATTTACATAAACAAAGTACAACGTCTCTCTCGCATTGTCACTAAGTCCTCACTGGAGGTATGAGCTACCCTTTTTCCCATGAGTGCTAAAACTTTTGGAACCCCATGTTACTTTATTCTGACATTCCCCTCTTCTGGCGCAGGGTCCAACCCATGCGACAATCCAGAAAAAGTTTGTACAAAAATGTTCTAGTAACCAAGATCACATAACCTAGAACCAAAGAAATGAATTCTGACATAACTATGTGTCACTATGAATTTAATGAAAGCAACATAAAGAAAATCCAGATGTTTTTAACTGCAATTCAGTTCCATTAACAACAAAACACAAACTTTAATTATTCAGTTCATCAATGTCTCACTTAGAAATAAGTCACATATCATCCTGATTTGTCTTGTATAAAGATGAGTATTAGATTAATGGACATCTAATGTAATTCGGATGCATAAACCCTATAAATTTAATCTAATAAATAATTCCTGTCAAGTATGAAATCATAACTCTGATTCTTTATCAAAAATATATTACTTACTCTTGCATATCTTGAATTATCAGCTAGCTTAATGGTACCAGGGAAAACTTTCAATCTAATAAATCACCAATGATTCTGCATGCAAAACTAATTCTTCAAACTAGTTTAAACTATTTAATTAACCTTTTAATAGTAAAACACATAAATCTAAAAGTCATGCTACATCCTTAATCATTATACAAAAAAAAACATGTTTTTAAGGCAACAATCACTACAAGCATTTTGATTCTATTGTCTCTTAAACAATGTTAAAACTCAGGAAGGGAGGTGCTGAGCGTTACCATGACAACAAAGGCATGAACCAACCTGGTAGGTGGGCGGAGTCAGGCAGAACTAACCTTTGATTGACAGCCTATGGGCGGAACCACAGTTACTTCATCCCATCCCACATTAGTGTAACTTAAACTGCAAAACTATTAACATGCACCTACCTCAGAAACAAGCTGCTTCTTAACTCTCCTGAAAACTCAAAGTTTTAATCAATCTGGGATTTAGAAACATTATTCTAAACATGGATTATTGTTTCATGCAACATTAAAACAAACATTCATTCCAAGTGTTGGGACCACACAGCCATGGGTGTTCCACACTAAAACTCCGGTACATACTTTCCTGGAACCTTTCAAAATAAAGTGCATTAACCTTCTTCCAGCACAGCCAGGAAATTGGGTAACTGCGGACTTCCTGTGGCGCCAATACCCAAATAAAAGCCCCACCTTTCCACAAGTCTTCCTCTTCCAAACCGATGACCATCGGGTCAGGAGGGAACACAGCGCGCTGAATGTCTTTTGCTGGCAAAAGGACATAAATTTAACTGGATCCAAGGACCGATCATTTGCAAAAGTTAAGTAGAATGAAATACTGTCTGTGTATCCGGTATTTTCATTCATGAACGGAGAAATTAAGGTGTAAGAGTTGCTTACATTTTCTCTTCGAGGCCCCACAGAAGCAAACGGTGTTCCGAGAGAAGCTGTTTCGACAAGCCGAGTCTGGAGGAAAGACGACGTTCGCAACCGTGTTTACGGTAACGAACAGCTGGTCACCTTCTGATCGGGAGAAACTGAGGAAGTTAGCGGGAAGCTAACTCTTTGTTCACGACGGATATCTTCTTCAAACTTCGCCCTTGGACAACATTCCCTCAACAGGTTCAGAGGTTGGGTTTTGGGCAGATTAACAGATTGGTTTAGGATGAAATGATCTAAACGTTTTCATGTTATGAAGTTTGTTTTGTGGAACTCGGCTATCTTGGTGCTAGCATGCTATCTGTAGCACCCAGGCCGGTTCGTGTTCTTTGTATGTGTTAAAGCTAAGATAAACTTTATTTAAAGGGTGTTTTTAACCAGAACATTGCTCATAACGCGCCGTCAGCGCTTATGCATTTTAACCCTGGTATTTTAAAGGTATGTGTTGATTCTGGCGCTAAGCTATCTCTAGCTTAGCACTTTAGCTAGCTTCTTTGTTAGCCCAACGGCCAGCCGGTAAATACCCGTGTGCTAGCATTAAGGCTAGTCAACAGAAAGGTTGTTGGTTTTCAAGCTAATGAATAATAGTCCCCGAACATCATTTACTAAAGTTGATAACTAAGTAAACACCATTAAGCCCCATTTCTCCAGAAAGATTTGGCTCTTTTCCAAAATACTCAATAATATTTCTTCAAATATTATTTTAATAAATAAAGGCAGCTAATTAGACACCGTTGAGAATTAGTCATCCAGGAGGTTGGTTTTATTCAGCAGATCATTATTTAAAACATTATTTTATTAAAATAATATTTAATCTGATCTTGCATTGTGAAGGGTTGTCTAAAGGTTGCTGATTATTGTCTAAGTTATTTCCAAGACTAACTTAACTTCACTTCCAGATTCTTCAAGATAATCCGTGGTTCTCAAACATAAACACTGCATGGTAATATTGCATCACTCTTTTTGGTCATGATTTCTAATCATCTTTAATCAACTTGTTTATATTGTACATAGTCCATTAGTCTTCATTATTCTTTAATTCTGCTTGGTAGTTTAGTTGGATTGTTTTAGCATAGTAAAGAGTTTGTTGATTGAAATATGTTGGACTTTGAGTTGACTTATTTTTGTTAATAAATTCTTGTATTTTAAGAAATTGTGTGAATTCATTCCATGTGTGTGCAGAGTTTATGCTGTTCAATAATGTCAGAGCTCCTCTCACACCTTTCTATTCTGTCCTAATACCATCGCCTTAATGGGGCTGGTATTCACAGGACAATCCTTAACAGACCGGAATATTATTTGGTAAAATATTAATATTAAACAATATTCTCAGGTTCATATTTACAACTCAAGAAAACAAAGACAAAACATCAAAGACAAACAAATGGCCAAATTTGAAGCTTCAAGAATTAAAATAAATTTTTAACAATCTCTTTTTCAAAATATCTTTTCTCAGGCATATCTTTTAATGCTGTAATTGATCAATTTTGTTATGACAATCTTCAGGATCCTTTCCTTCCCCAAAGGGAGAAAAAAGAAACTGCAGAACCAAGCCTTTCATAGTTTTTGTCAGGACCTGATATAAGGTACAGTGTAAATCAACACGCTGCATGAATCAGAAGAGGTAAGAAAAAAACCTAATATAACCTCTTCCCAGCAGCTGCTGTGAAAAACAATGAATTTGTACTTTCCATAAGCATCAGTTAACACTTGCGGACAAAAACTGCACCAAACTGTAAGTACTGTGTCAGAGACTGTATGAAGACCATCTGCAGTAGAACTAAGTCTGTTTTAATGAGGTCTCTACCCATTAGATTTATGGGATACAAACTCTGACAACAGAAAATTATACCTGAAGGAGAAACCCATCAGGTTTTACGCATGCGCTGGGTTTTAAAAATGCTCCTTCATGAGATCTGTCCTGAGAATAACATAGAAAAACATGGTTACTGCAAAGTTTTGGAGATGTTGTAACTTCCTCTGCTTTTAATAACTTTTAATAACTATAATAATTGACCCTGAATATTCCACGACAAAAGAGAACTTGTTTCTCTAAAAGAATTAACTGGAAAGTATCAAATGATCTAAGTTATCACTCTTTTAAAGATACTTTTCTAACACTAAAATAATATTTTAACCCGCTATATCTGTCAACGTCAAGCAAGCGTCACATGAGCAGCGGTTAATAAGCGTTCTTCATTGCAGAAAATAGGAAAAGATTTATGCAAATGTGTATGTGTTTGTACGTTACCCCCATCAGTTTCTAAATCGCTCCAGAGTCAGACTGTCATGGCACACAGTCCTCTATCAGTCCAAAAAAAACCCAGGCCCTTTCCAGTCTGTTGGTGGGACATGCAATCCTTCTCTGTCCACTTTAACTTCTCCAGGAGGGAGAAAGAACTTTGCTCCGGCCTGTTTCTCTTCCGCCCGCATAAGATGTGCTTTCAATATAAATCCAGTGTATCGCTCTTCTGGCTCTGCAGCAGCATGGATCGTTGTCCATCTCAGTGGGCTTGGGCCAGACTTCTTCTGAGTTTCGTTCTGGTGGAAGCTCACACTGTGATTTGCAGCAGGCAGACAGGAAGGCAGATCTCTCTCTTTCAGGCCGTGATGAAGAAGCGTCTCTGGTGTAATAGCCATGGGAAGGGCAGGTTTCTAAAGACCAGACTCAAAAACGCAGATGTTGAACTCAAATCCCATATATGTGTGTATTTGTGTGTGAGAGAGGCTGAAGAAAAAGTTTAGTATAGGTTCAGATTTTGCACACAGAAATATTATCAGTCAGTCAGTCAGTTGTCCACCTTCCTTCCTTCCACAACATGAACTATACTCCTTTCTAAAAAAAACTTTATTTTCGCATCTCTAATGTCCCTTTTCACTTTTACCTTCTTTTCCGAGTGGTTGCAATATTTAAGACAAACAAAACTTCCTTCAGGAAAGTTTTAACTCTTTAACCTCTTAATTGATGCACTCTGTGCTTTTTAATATTCTTCTTATGTTTTTTCTTTTATTTTTTTCCATCTGCATCCATCAACTGTTTTACTTTAAACTATTTAAACTTTTTTTTTTTTTTACTATTTAACTTATTTACACTCAAACTTCCACGCTGTGAAAAACCAAACTTATCTTCCCAAATTAAAGCACATTTAACACAATCATCCCCACTTTTTCCTTTCATTCTGGAGGAGACACCCCTGATGCCTCAAGGTTCCGGAACCATTTTTTTTACCTGTTCAGCGGCACGTCTGCCGTCTGGCTTTTCTCCTTTATGAGGTGTAGAAAATTGCAAAAAACCACCCGCAAAACCCTGTGTTTTGCTTTATCTTATTGTTACCAATAAGAACCTCCCTGTTTTTCCTAACAGGGTAACCGGGCCCTCAGCTGATGTCCTCCCTCTCGCAACTCCGGAACCTTATTAATTAGTTAGGAGATGATGGTTAATGTGTAATAAAAAATAATATACATTATATCATACAGAGCAACTTCTCACCCAGATATATTTGAAGACAAATAGTTCGGATCCAATCGGCCAGAAGCCGCAGGCGGGCATGAGAACTCCCCTCCGTAAAATGGAGGTGGACTGAGGGCAACGTCTCCAGGCTGGCCAGGCATCCGTGTCCCCCTCCTGCGGTTTCCTCTGGCACGTTAGATCCTGTTCGTGACGCTAAAATTGTTGTGAAATTTTCTTATCAAAGTGTGAGAGAAGTTGACTCATAACAAGAGAAAATCCGGACTTTGTCTTTATAAGTTTTATTCAAAGGCATTCAGCATTTGAAGACCCTGACACTGAGGTTAGTCAGTGAAACAGAGCCCCGATCAACATTTACACACAGTATTTATACCAGAACATAACAGTGTTATCTCAACACTTCAAAGAGTCTGTGTTTTATGACCCTAGACCCTCCTGCTTTTTCTGAGGCATCACCCTAAAGCATGTGTTTTAACCATTAAACTTCTGATAATGGCTTTACAGCTTCTTCTTCTAACACAGATGTTCTGAGGAGTGAAGTAACCTAAAGGTCATACACATTGGAGCACTTAATAAAAGAATTTTCATTACACTCCATTTGTATGTATCAAAAGAATTTCCAAATTTCCAATCACCAGCTTGAATCCCAATTAATGTTGAGATTACAGCTCAGAAAGTTGGACATTCTTCTTTAACCCAGACCTGAACATCCAATATGGCTCCATAGAACCTGGTGATCTTTAGTAATAACCTGTTAATTAGCAGTTCTGAAATTGTACAGAAACTTTACAGTGGCTCCCAGTAGAGCACATACGACAATTAATATGCTGCTTTATTGTGATAGGTTTTTTTCGACAAATATTGTGATATTCATGCTATTCAATTTCTTCCTGTGTTAATTTCCAGTGATGTTGAAAAATAAAATCCATTTACATCTTTAGCTTTCCATCAGACTTCTCAAGGTTTCGGGCAAAACTGACTGGTGTTTTGGAAGTTTTGGAATATTTCATCCGCCTCAATTAAAACCCCAGTTCCACCTGATAAAAAGAACCGCCAGTGCATGATGCTGCTACCACTATGTGTGGAAGTTATGTTATGTTGGTGATGGTGTCTTCTGTTTTGTGGTATTGTGGCCAAAAACCTTTAGTTTGATTTAATCAGACCATGATGCATCCTACTACAGCACTTTGGGAGATTTTAGTTAGGCCTGGATGATTTCTCTGGAAGGAAAGGCTTCTACAGGGCAACCATACTCCTTATTCTTGACTTATAGGAAATTTTTTTTTTTTTTTGTCACATTTAGAAAACAACCAGTACTTGGCAGAAACTCCTGCAGCTTCTTCAAAATTGCTGTTACCCATTTTGGAGAAACGTCCAGTTTCTATACTGTCACTGTTGTCCCATATTTTCTCATATATAATGTTGTGGATTTATTATCAATTTATTTATTGATACTTTTATACAGTTTTAGTGATACCCTTTATGTAAAGAATGGAAATAAGCAAATGTTATAAAGATTCTTTATTTCATGTTAGCAGATTCTCTATACATTTAGTATGCCCTCAATAAACAAAGCATGATTGATCAAAGCTTTAGTTTATATACACACTTTAATATCTTCAGGCTATTGCATCTTTTTTTCTACATTTCTTCACTTAACAGATTTGTTTGTTTTCCCGCTGTATTCAACAGGATAGTAGGTCACATAAAGGCAGAAAAAGTTTTAAAATGATTTGTCACCAGGAGGGCTAGACAACAGGTTTACACTTTCAGTATGTAAATGAACCATTTTTACTTCTTAATGCAGCAAATTAAAAGCTAATTTCACATAAAAAGTATCTCATTTCTGAGAAAACCTCAAACGTGAAATGTCTTTAAGACATTTACAGCTCTCACTCTGCAACTGCTGCCATGTTTGCAGAGTTAAAGCACACAGCGCTGCTGCTGAAAGAACTGTGACAATTTGGGCAAAAATAAAATAATTTCTTTTTTTACTATCAATCATATCGGAATATTGATTATTTTGACAACCCTAGCCCCAGCCATATTGAATGATAAACCTGGGGAATTCCAACTTCTGCATTCTTTTATTTCCAACAAAAAATGGGAAAAATTAAACAAGAACAAACCATAAATCTACGACTAAATCCCATAACTGCCAGGTCTTTCAGGATGGAGTACAGGAATTATTTGCTTTCAAAATTAAAGCCCACAGGTTTTAAATGGTTAAACCAAAACTGTAATAATTTTACCACAAGGTATTTCAAAACCTATTTAGAGCCCTGAACAAAATATAGACGTTAGACAAGTGAAAACTGTGTGCGACTAGTGGCCATGTAGAAACCTACCTGCATCATGTGTCTTTTTCCCGTTAAAGGTAAAACCGTAGCATGTATGTAATTAACAAAGAGACCTAGTTCCCACCCTATCACCCACCCTTTCCGTTTTGAATCAGTCTGTCACCTATGATAAATCAGCGATATCGATATCTTAGTCAGACAGATAATTGGATGGGGACCAGGTCTTTTGATGGACAGATTCATGAGTTTGGCTCTGAGGCTTACAGGAAGACTTCATTAACATTTCAGTTGTGGTCTGTCATCCTGCTGTCGGGGCCCAATCTAGAGACACTGTATTTATATAGCTTTTAGAGCCTCGCCTATTATGCTTCAGTCACTGCATGTCTCTTCCACGTCTTTTGTTGCCACTCATTTTCTGGCCCATCATCTGTTTAATCTTTCCAAATTGGACTTCACTCCTACAAACGTTCATCCTGATTTGCCAACTCTTCCCCTTTGCTTCCAACTAATTTCCTCCCTATCCTCGTTTTCTTCCCCTTTCTTCTCCTCCTCCTTCCCTTCTTCTCTCTCCATCCAGTCCTCCAGCTCCTCCCAGGAGCGGCTGCATCAGCTGCCTTCCCAACCCACCATGGATGAGCTCCACTTCTTATCCAAACACTTTGGCAGCACTGAAAGCATCACAGATGACGACGGGGGCCGCTGCTCCCCCCACATGCGCCCGCGCTCCCGCAGTCTCAGGTCAGCAACACCATCAGCAGCAGCACGCCAAGAGATTAAACAGTGTCTGCTGCCAAAAACACTTTCATCTTGTTTGTTCTTTCTTCATTAATGCTCCAGAATTAACAGAAATATCTGAATTGCATCTTTGCAAAGAAATGGAAAACAATTATTGTTTACTTCTCTCAAGGCTAAGTGCCAATAGCCACTGACGTCAACATGCGAATCAGGCAAAACTCGGCTAAATATCACAAACACTTCCCTGGGCTCTGAGTATAGTGTCAACAATGAATTTGGCCGGGATTCCATCCTGATTGGATGTAGACTGACAGGGACACAGAAAGAGATGAAAGGTGACTTGTACAGTATATTATTATACATTACAGGTAGAATCTTCCTTAAAATCACTTCCAAAACCTCATTGTCATATTTTCTTTAACAATAATCTTAAAAGTGTGGCATGCATTTGCATTCAATACGTCTAAGTCCACACTTTGCAGAACAACATTTTGCTACATCGAAGTCTTTTGGGGTATCACTGTATCAGCTTTGCACATCTAAAGAATAAAATCTTCTTTGTAAAATAACTCAAGATCAGTTTACTTGCCACAACTTCTCAGGTGGATTAAGGCCTGGACTTTGACTGGATCATTATAACACATGAATATGCTTTGATCTAAACCACTGCAGTATAGCTTCGGCTGCGTGTTTATAGTCACTGTTGTGCAGGAAGGGGAATTTTCGCCTCATTCTGAAGTCTTTTTCAGCCTCTAGCAGGTTTTCTTGCAGGCCTGTATTTAGCTTCGTCCATCTTCCCATCAACTCTGACCAGCTTCTCTGTCCCTGCTGAGTATGTTCAGGGTGGTGTGTAGAGTAAGTTTTCTGCCACAAAATATAAAATTCTGGTTTTATTTGACCAAAATACCTTCTTTCACATCTGCTTCATGGGATGTGGCAAACCTTAAATATGACCTCTTCTGGCTTTCTTTCTATAATCACTTTCTTCTTGCCACTCTTGCAAAAAGATATTTGTGAAGTGTACAATCAGCAGTGGTTCTTTAAACAAATCAACCAGCCTGGTCTAACGCTCTCTGTAGTTCCCTCAGAGTTATCATAGGTGTCTTGGCTGCTTCTTTAATAATTATATCCTTCAATTAAACAATGTCTTAGAAGCTTTTCAGTTGTGCTTTAATTCAATTCAATTCATTTTATTTATATAGCGCCAATTCACAACACATGTCTCAAGGCACTTCACAACAGTCAGGTTCATACATTCCAATTAATCCTAACAATTGAACAGTACAGTCAGAGTTAGTTTTTTATTCAAATTGGATAAAAAGTTTTTCTATCTAAGAAAACCCAGCAGATTGCATCCAGTCAGTGACTTACAGCATTCACTCCTCCTGGATGAGCATGTAGAGACAGTGGACAGTCACTGGCGTTGACTTTGCAGCAATCCCTCATACTGAGCATGCATGTAGCGACAGTGGAGAGGAAAAACTCCCTTTTAACAGGAAGAAACCTCCAGCAGAACCAGGCTCAGTGTGAGCGGCCATCTGCCACGACCGACTGGGGGTTTGAGAGAACAGAGCAGAGACACAAAGACAACAAAGAAGCACTGATCCAGGAGTACTTTCTATGGGAAGGAAAAGTAAATGTTAATGGATGTAGCTCCTTTAGTCGTTTCACCTAGAAAGAAAGAACAGATAAACTCTGAGCCAGTTTTCAAGGTTAGAGTCTGAAAAAGAGCACATATAATTAGTTACAGTAAAAGCTCAGTCAATCGCCATGTCTAGGAGAGAGAAAGGGTTAAACATTAAAAGACAGGGCTATGTGGATCATTGGTAGAGGGTGAGCATTAAGTTGTTGCAAGCAGAAGCTCGGACGATTCCCCTCTCCAGAAAGGTGTCACAGGTAGACACAGAGCCAGGCCAGGTGTAGCTTCTAGGAAGAGAAAAGAGAGAACAAGGTTAAAAACTGAAATAACAGCAAATAATGCAAAATTGGAGAGTAGTGTGAGAATGTAGCGAAGAGGGTGAAAGTGGTCGTTATGTCCTCCAGCAGCCTAAGCCTATAGCAGCATAACTACACAGATAGTTTCAGTTCAGATTATTTAATTAAACGGCACTTATTTACAACAATGTCGTCTCAAGGAACCCCACAAAGGGTCCCACTGATGGTCATTGTTATACTAAAAACCACAAGGATTGGGATACCTCTCTCTGTCAGACTGATTATAACCATTGGAAAAGAGAAGGGGTCATACAGGTAACAGACATGGAGGGTGTGTTTGGACCTCAACCATAACTGAGCCGGTTTAGGCTAAACCTGACTCCCCCTTACTCCAACCAACAGGGAGGTAGGAAGGCTCCCTCCCTGATAAACTAAGCCACTCTAACTATATCTAACTATAAGCTTTATCCAAAAGGAAAGTTTTAAGCCTAGCCTTAAAAGTAGACAGGGTGTCTGCCTCATGGACTAAAACTGGGAGCTGGTTCAACAGGAGAGGAGCCTGATAACTAAAGGATCTGCCTCCCATTCTACTTCTAGAGACTCTAGGAACCACCAGTAAACCTGCAGTCTGAGAACGAAGTGCTCTGTTAGGAACATATGGAACAATCAGATATCTGATGTATGATGGAGCTAGATCATTTAGGGCTTTATATGTGAGGAGGAGAATTTTAAATTCTATTCTGGATTTAACAGGGAGCCAATGAAGGGAAGCTAAAATAGGAGAAATATGTCCAGCCTTGAAATAACAAATGCATGGACTAGTTTTTCAGCGTCACTCCTGGACAGGATATTTCTAATTTTGGCAATGTTCCGGAGGTGAAAGAAGGAAATTCTAGAAACCTGTTTAATATGGGATTTAAATGACATTCCTGGTCAAAAATAACACCGAGTTTTTTTACTTTATTACTGGGGGTCAATTTAATGCCATCCAGGTTAAGTGATCGACTAAGCAGTTTCTTTTTTGAAGACTCCGGTGCAAAGACGACAACTTCTGTCTTGTCTGAATTTAGAAGCAAAAAATTTAAAGTCATCCAAGTTTTTATGTCTTCAAGACATGCTTGTAGTCTATCTAACTGGTTGGGCTCATCAGGATTTATGGATAAGTAAAGCTGAGTGTCATCAGCGTAACAGTGAAAATTTATCCCATGCTGCCTGATAATTTGACCGATTGGAAGCATATATATATGTAACCGATTCTTGCTGCACTCCAAAGTCTCAGAGCAGACCAAATAACCCCTCGACTCTGCGTTGTGTGATTTTTTTTATGAAGGAAGACAAGGAGTTTCTGGTCGATCAGACATTTTATTTCCTGCGTGAGAACATAACGGGTTCGTATCAGTGCAATCGGCTTCAGCTTCGTACAGCACACTCTGGTGCAGCTTTCACAGACTGGCCAGATTATTAAAACAAAAATTACAATGTACAATAAAGAATATAATAATAAGAATATAATACAAAAAAAGTGTGTACCTGCGTGAGAACATAACGGGTTCGTATCAGTGCAATCGACTTCAACTTCGTACGGCACACTACAACAGAGCTTCATGTTAGCATTTAGCTTTAGCATGCAAGAGTGTCTTTCTATATTAAACAAACTGAAAGTGCAAAAACTGGTGTCAAGTACACATCCAGTTCGCACCCACCACTCTCAATGTGTATAAATTCATAAAGACATGTTTTATGGATTGCTAATGTTTTTCTATGCTCTGTGCTGAAAAACGCAACTCACCTCTGGTGCAGCTTTCACAGACTGGCACCGAATACCGTAGCCAGCAGCTTATAACCAGCCACACCGAGAGGGGGACGCTATTTCCCCATTGCACTTATACATAAAGCAAGTGGAATTGTACAACTTAACTACTGTTACATTCCCCCCTGCTGAATTCCACTTGCACCCACAAAAACAAAAACCAAACCAGGTACACCACAGCAACCCAGAAAAGAACAGAGAACAAAAACACAAACACAGACAGTTCCTAATAGCTCATACACAGCTATTAAAATGTGATAAATCAACTCAGCAATCCCAGACAGTACGGTTACAAAAACAATTCCAGTCAGAGGACTATTCTCAAAAGAATCAGCACAAGAAGATGGCCAGACCCCTTCATCATGCATGAGGGAAGCAAAAAATAATAATATGCCCATTACATATTTTACTGTATTGCAACCATATGTCATCCTGACAGAGATAAATCAACGTAAAAACATCCCCACAGTTATGAAACCCCAATTCTCATTTCAGACACAACAACAGGAACTAGCACCCTACAGAACAGAAACCTTTTCAGTCTTCTGATGCATCATCTCAATCAATCTAGAAACAGGTTTAAGTAACCTTCCCACCCTTGACCTAGCATGAGTCCGTCCCACCCCGTCAACAACAGTTTGGTCTCTAGTGGGAGTGATGGTTTCAGGTGAGCCATAGACCTGAACCAAAGGCAAACATTCTGTGTCACATTCAGCAGTGGATGGCACCTCCATAACAGCGCTTTCCAGTTGAGCATCCTCATTCATCAGCAACTTGTCAGACACCTCAGATGGTAAATCAGAAACCCAAGCTTCTGTCCTGTACCCAACAGATGTCACAGACACATCGCAGACAGCTTCTCCATCACCATCAACCATCAGCGAGCCAGAGTTAGAAGACACACCCCCTTCATCCTGAAAAGAGTCATCCACGAGAGGGAGAAAGTTCACTGGCATAATCAGGTTGCGGTGCACAACCTTCCACTGCCCTGTGGCATCATTCTGCAGCTTAAATGTGTGACTCGTGCCATTCTTGTCAACAACTGTATAGACAACACTCTCCCAGCAATCTGCAAGTTTTCTTTTGCCACGCCCCTTTTTGTTGGCCAAAAAGACGCGGTCACCAACCTCCAGAGGGGATCCCCTAACTTTCCGGTTGTAGAGATCTGTGTGGCGCTGCAACTGTCTACATGCCACCTCTTGTGCAATTTCCACAGCCTCCTTGAGGTCTTTCCTTAATGTCAGAACATATCGATCATAATCCGCGATGTCATGATGGTCAATGACCAAACCAAAGATTACATCAATCGGGAGTCTCGGCACCCTGCCAAACATTAACAGAAATGGCGCATAGCCAGTCGTCTCGTGGACGGTGCAGTTGTATGCAAACGTGAGGGCTTTCAGCGCATCAGGCCACCTCTGCTTAGCTCTTGGGGGTAAAGCACGAATCATATTGCCCAAAGTGCGGTTCATCCGCTCACAGGAACCATTCCCCATTGGGTGATATGGAGTTGTGTGGGACTTCTGGACACCAGCAACACTTAACAATTCTGAGATTAGCGCACTCTCAAAATTCGCTCCCTGATCAGAGTGCAATCGTTTAGGAAAGCCATAGATGCAAAAGTAGTTATGCCGCAGTTGGTGCGCCACTGCTTTAGCAGACTGGTTGGGGCATAAAAAGGCATGTGCCATCTTTGTGAAGTGGTCAGTGACCACAAGCACATCCACTGATTTGTTTGCAGAGTCCTCTGCTGACCAAAAGTTTATGCAAACCAGTTCAAGGGGCTCTGATGTCCTGATGTTCTCCTATGGTGCTCTAGCCTCCGGCTAAGGTGACTTGCTAATAACGCATCGTTTGCAGCACTGCACATACTCTGCCACCTGTTTAGCCATGCCAGGCCAGTGAAATCTTTGCCGGGCAAGATAAAGGGTTCTTCGTCGACCTTGGTGACCCGCTTCATCATGGACCCCCTTCAGAACAGTAGAGCGCAGGGCCGGTGGAACAACATACAGGTAGGTTTTAGCCTTTGTTACAGGATTCCTAGAGACTCTATACAGTACACCATTTTTCACAGTCAACTTGGTCCATGTTTTCAGAAGTCTTTTTGTATCAACCGTTTCATTAGCTCGTTCCCTCTTTGACGGTCTCCGGCCCCTTTCCACATAGAAGATCACCCTACACAATGCATTGTTAGACCGCTGTCGCCTCCCTAATTCTTCTTGTGATAAGATTGCAGAATCAGATAGATCTGGTGTGACCACAGTCTGGGAGAACTGAGGCAGGAGAAAAGCATGCTTCCACACCTTGGAGTCATGGTCTCTAAAAACTTGGAAAACAGCTCCCACCTCAGAAGATGTCATTCCCCCAGCCTGCACAACAGCTGTGCACTGAGAAAAAATAGGCTGGCCATCGCCTGGGGTCTTTTCGGCTGAGTGAACAGTCCATCCGAAGGCCTCCTGTACTCCACCCGTGACAACTGCTTCTGCCTCAGCCAGAAGATCATAATATGGCACTGTTATTAAGCGATGGGAGGTACTGGGCTGCACAAAGGGTTCCCTACTCAGTGCATCAGCAACCACATTTTTAGGACCAGGAATGTATTTTATGTCAAACTGGAAGGGTGCTAGTTTTGCAATCCACCTCTGCTCACATGCATCCAATCTTGGCTTAGACAGTATGTAAGTCAGAGGGTTATTATCTGTCCATACTGTAAACGGATGACCCCTTAACCAATGATGAAACTTATCACACACCGCCCACTTCAACGCAAAGAACTCCAGCCTATGTGCAGGATACTTGGACTGTGCGTGACTGAGTGTCTTACTGGCAAAGGCGATGGGCCTGGATGTAGAAGCCCCAGCAGGAACCTGAGACAGCAATGCACCAAGACCACTGCTGGAAGCATCAACAGATGCATTCTACTGCAGTCTACTGTCGCTCCAGGAACTGTACACCTCCAGGACCCTGAAGCAGGCAGGGAAGATTCTGGCTGATCCCTCCCACCCCGTCACAGACTCTTTGAGACTCTCCCCTCTGGCAGGAGGCTGCGGTCCATCCGACCAAAACCTCACGCCACAAGAACAGTTTTTTCCCATCTGCCACCAGCCTGGTTAACAAAGCCCGGAAACCACCCTGACACTCTCCCTTTCCCCCACACCCCCCTTCCTTTTTTGCTGACAGGACACCTGTAACCTGTAACTCTATGTGTTACATTAACGCTCAGCTTGGACTCCTGCTTTACTTGCACAATGATTACCTGCACTGTTGTATTGCTCTTGCATCTTATACTGCTCTATACTTACTCTCACTCACTAAAACTGTGCACATATATTTATATTATATTGTAGATATGTTTATACTGTTTAATTTGTATTGTATTGCACCGACTACGCCAAAACAAATTCCTTGTATGTCCAAAAACGTACTTGGCAATAAAGCTTTTCTGATTCAGATAGAAGGAAGGGCTCCTCAAAGTTTGGATGGGACAGGAGTACTCGATCCAACAATACCTGCTTCAACTCACAGAAAGCTGTCCTGCATTCATCCGTCCAATCCTCCTCACGAAGCTTTGCACGTGCCAGCCGGCGCCTTTTTCTCGGACCCCGAGGACCTTTATCCCCAGATGTCAGCCGGAACAAAGGTTTGGCAATAGATGAGCAGTTCTGAATGAATTGTTGATAGAACATTACCATTCCCAAGAACGAGCGAACCTTCTGTTGGGATGGAACACTTGAACCTTCTTCCATGAGGTCTGATTCCGTAAGGGATGTAATGGATGCTATTTTGTCAGGGTCTGACCTTATCCCTTCAGCATTAACAATGTGTTCCAGAAATTTCACGGACTGCCTCAGGAAATAGCACTTCTTTGGTGCCAACTTGAGATTGTGAGCCTGCAGCCTCTGGAAAACCATATGTAAGCGCTGCAGTGCCATTTCTGTGGGGGCAAAAACCAGGACATCGTCAAGATAACACAGCACACTGAGGAAGTTCTGATCTCCGAAAATGCCCAACATCATCCTCATAAAGATTGCCGAACTGTTGCATAATCCTTGTGGCTTACGATTATATTCGTATAACCCAAATGGCGACGTAAATGCTGTGTACTTACGATCTTGCTCATGCACCTCCACATTATAATAACCTGAAGTCAGATCCATTGTAGAGAAAAATCTGTTCCCTCCTAAAGCAGCCAGCGCATCAGCTGGATGCGGAAGTGGGTGGGCATCTTTGATAGTTCTAGCATTAAGCCAGCGAAAGTTATTACAAATTCATAAATCACCAGTCTTTTTCCAAACTAAGACCAATGGTGATGCAAACTCACTGCAAGACTTCCGAATTATTTCACGTTCTTCCATTTCATTCAGAGCCTGTCTTAAGTTTTTCATAATGAGTTGGTGGCACACGTCGGCATGGCAACCGGAACGGTTCGTCATCCACCACTCGAATCCGATGGAGACAGCCTTTAGCTTTGCCGCAATCTAGCTTGTCTCGTGAGAAGATGGACTCAAACTGGGCTATGAGGTTGACCAGATGCTCTTTGCTAGCTGTTGCCACGGCACATGAGTCGATATCAATATCATACAGCCCCAGATTTGCAGCACAGCCTGCAAGGGTTACTACCACCTGTCACTTGCTGTGAAGATGGATTGATCTGGAAGGGTAGAGACATCAGTGACTAGACTCTGCTCATCATTGCATTGTGCCGAGTCAGTCGGCAGTTGTATATTCTGCTGTAAGTAGCAGCCAGTGAGGTTGAAGTTCTCCACCCAGCACAGGTAAACACATCGCCAACTTCAGGTTTCGTTTTAGAGTCATTGGCTTATCAAAGGGGTTTAACACTTTTACAGGGAGCCACCCATCACTGGTCAGAATATGCCACTGTTCTCCCAACCAAACTGATCTTGGCCTTGACCTTGCTGCGGTGGGTTCTATCACTACATACGGCCCACCTCCTCACTATTTATTAGCTGCAGCCGGCCCCAAACCAGGTGCTCAGTCAAAGCTCCAAGGTGATGGCTCTCTTTATCTTGACAGTTCCAATCTTATCACCAACACTCTCTGGAACCACCACTTCCAACATTAAGCTCAACACATTTTTAGCAGACGTATCCTCAACATTCAAAGTCTTGCTGCATGTCTCCCCTAAATCTCCTTTTCCCTTCAGGTGATTAACCAAATACCTCATAAGGTTGCTGCCTACAATAAGGTCCTCACTTTGTCCTGCAACCACCAGCATAGGCACCACAACTTTGCAGCCATACATCTCCATTGCAACATCACACACACCTGTTGGAACTGTTCTTGAACCGCCACAACCAATCAGAATAACATCAGTGGATTGCAAGGTGGAGGTCTGCAATACTGCATGATGTAACAGCTGTGACATCAGATCGCTGCTGAGGGTGCAGGCCATGGAACCTTTATCGAGCATTGCTTTAACAGAGACTTTGCCACCCAGAGTCACATTTTCATAGAACAGTTCGTCATGCTGTTTTAATCTTTGGGTATTCTGAAGTACTGGTCGACGTCCTAGCTGTCGTTCCTCACAAACGGTGTGGTATATAGACTCCAAATCAGCAAAATCAGTCTGTTCAGGGGCAACTTCCGGCCTAACACTTGCCCCCTCCACATGTAGGCCAACTAGTTTCCCAGCTGCTGAGCAGCTTATTCCCAACCCCTCGCTTTGGTAGGTAGGGCCCTGGGGCACCGAGCCCGTGTGTGGTCAGCAGCATAGCAGAGGAAGCACAGCTCATTGACTCTACAGTGGTAATAGGTAGAGTGTTCAGTGTCACTGCAGATTGCACAAGGCATTACTTTTTGTGTTTGGTTCCGATGACCTCTGACATCATCTTTAGCAGGTAGCTTTGCTTGTCGAAGCTGCCCCTCCAGAACTTTTTCTAACAGGGCTATCACATGATCAAGACGATCAGCAGGCGCTTGTGCATTAAGTCCAACAGAGGGTACTGAGGTAGAGGCTGGTGATGGTGCTGTATATTTACTACTGGATGTCACTTGTTGCATATGAGGACTCACCTCTTGTTGGTGAGAACTTAAGGCACTGGATGCACTAAGCTGAGGGCCGTACTTCTGATCTTTGCTATGTTCCAGCAACTTCTCATGCACGTCAGCAGCTGTCCACTGCTGCAGAGGCTTGCACTTGAAAATTAAAGACAGTTCCGAATCTGGACAGTGACGAATGAACATTGCAGTCAGTTTTTTTCGTCAGGTATGCAAAGGACTTATTCTGTCTTTTGAGGCAGTCTTCTGTTAGGTCCATGGCTCTGTTCAACCGCAGCCAGTAATCGAAGGGTCTCACCATAGTTAGGTAATGTGCGTAAAAATCAGCTAAAGGCATGTTTGAACAAACAGTGGTCACTAAAGTGTTGTTTTAGGATCTCAAAAATGGGCTCTGGGCCCACCTTAAGGTTAAGGATGGCTTACTACGTATGGCCTACCTGACTATCTCTCTGCCCTCCCCGACAATTACTAGCACTTCGTAACTTGCTC
Organism: Girardinichthys multiradiatus; assembly: GCF_021462225.1. Taxonomy (NCBI): domain Eukaryota; kingdom Metazoa; phylum Chordata; class Actinopteri; order Cyprinodontiformes; family Goodeidae; genus Girardinichthys; species Girardinichthys multiradiatus. The sequence goes on from NC_061818.1 coordinate 12,832,533, forward strand.
AGCTACTGGTACCCCTTTCTTTCAAATAGGTCATAATTTTCTCCCATTCTTGAACACTGCATGCTTCACTCCCATCCCTCTAAAACAAACAGGCTCTTAACATCAGATGTTACAATCACTTCAATAGTGAAGGTTCTGAGAGCACATTACTGGCAGACCCAATCCCACTGTTTCCCATTCCCAGCCTAAACGAGACCCATACAAGATGCAATCCTATCCCCATAGAAAACCCAATTTGTGTTGCTATCTCTGCATAAAGGCTCGTTGTAGTGGGTTCGGTGTCTGATTTGGGATGATGTAAATTATCACAGGCTCCATCAGCAGATTCCTCATGTGACTCAACAAAGATGGCCCAGGGCGTGGATGAAATTGGAGCTATCAGCCCACCTGCCCTACCCCTGCCAGCTGAATGCAGCGGGGAAAAACTAACCTTCCCCCTCCCTTTGCCAAAACTGGGAAAATCTGCCATGATTGAGCAGCTCTTCTATTTCATTCTCCTTTGGAGTGCTGCTACTGCCTCTGTTAAACAAGGTAGGGTTTCTTTTCCATTCTTCCCCCTTTTTTTTTTTAGTACAGAATCCCACCTCAATGTCCCAACGGAAACAGCAAATGGCGGGTTTCCCACACAGTCCACGTGGCGACTCCCACCACTGTCCAGGAAATAGACGGCCCCACCGCTGAACAGGATCACAGAAGCTCGGGTCACGACACCAATGTAACCGATTCTTGCTGCACTCCAAAGTCTCAGAGCAGACCAAATAACCCCTTGACTCTGCGTTGTGTGATTTTTTAATGAAGGAAGACAAGGAGTTTCTGGTCGATCAGACATTTTATTTCCTGCGTGAGAACATAACGGGTTCGTATCAGTGCAATCGCTTCAGCTTCGTAACGCACACTCTGGTGCAGCTTTCACAGACTGGCCAGATTATTAAACAAAAATTACAATGTACAATAAAGAATAAATACAAAGTGTGTACCTGCATGAGAACATAACGGGTTCGTATCAGTGCAATCGTCTTCAGCTTCGTACAGCACACTACAACAGAGCTTCATGTTAGCAGTTAGCTTAGCATGCAGAGGTGTCTTTCTATATTAACAAACTGAAAGTGCAAAAACTGGTGTCAAGTACACATCCAGTTTGCACCCACCACTCTCAATGTGTATAATTCATAAAGACATGTTTTATGGATTGCTAATGTTTTTCTATGCTCTCTGCTGAAAAACGCAACTCACCTCTGTGCAGCTTTCACAGACTGGCACCGAATACACCGTAGCCAGCAGCTTATAACCAGCCACACCGAGAGGGGGACGCTATTTCCCCATTGCACTTATACATAAAGCAAGTGGAATTGTACAACTTAACTACTGTTACATATAGTAAAGAGAATTGGCCCAAGTACCGAACTCTGTGGTACTCTACAATTAACCCTGGAGTTTAAAGATGATTTATCATTTACATGAACAAACTGTTGAACTTTACTGTTTCTATATTTACTGTTTCTATATTCAGAAGATGGATTGAACAGACATTTGTGAGATGTTCAAAGCTTGGGTGATTGTTTTAGACTCTCACCCTACTTTAAATTTCTCCACAAGTTGATCCCTAACCTTTCTGCTGTGTTTCCTGGTTTCCATGATGCTGTTTGTTCACTAAAGTTCCCAAACAAACCTCTGAGGATTTATGATGAGATTAAATTACACACAGGTGGACTCTATTTACTAGTCTGGTGAATTGGTTGAACTGGATTTTATTTTAGGGTATCAGAGTAAAGAGGGCTGAATACATATACATGCCACACTGGAACATTTTCCTTCCATTTTACATTGTGCAGGGCTTTTTGTTGATTGGTCTTTCACAACAAATCACAGTAAAATGCATTGAATTTTGAGGTATCAACGTGACCAAATATGAAAAAGTCTAAGGGGTGTCAATACATTTGCAAGGCACTATAGAGTAGCATTGTTTTAGTGCTGACCACGATATATTCTAGCCGTAATTAAGCAGGATTATTAGGATTTAGGATTATAAGTAACAAGATGTGGTGTCTTTTTAATGTGGTGCCTGATTTTCATAGCAAATGTCAAAAAAGGATGGACCATTTGGCATAAGGGCAGATTTTGAGGAATGTACATATTATGTAAGAGATAGATACATTAATTTAATTATGATGAACAAATCAGAATTTGTTTGCTAATTTACATTTTTGTAAGCATTTGTGCCAGTTGTAACTGATTATGATTTGTCTCAAACAACTGCAACATTATGTGTGTGTGTGTGTGTGTGTGTGTTTGAGAGAGAGAGCGAAAGCTAATGGTATTTCCAGGTCCAGAAAAAAGACAGAGGTCGAAAGCTTATAGAATAAAACAGCAACTCTGAGTCCTCCTGTTATCTGCACAAAGATTTGTTCTCTCTTGAAGCCTAAATGAACCACAGACATGTCTTGGTGTCTCATAGGCCAGTGCTTTTAAACCCTAGTCTTCAAGGCACATTGCCCAGCATGTTTTAGATCTTTCCTTGCTTTAACACACCTGATTCAGATGATTGCAGTTCAGCAAAAGCCTGTTAATCAGCCATTAGTGGAAATCAGGTGTGCTGAAGCAGGGAAACATCTGAAACATGTAGGGCAGTGTGCCTTCAGGATTGGGGTTGAAAAACACTGTTAGAAAATACATTTCCTTTTACACAACTTCTTACACATTTTTGCTTCCTCTGATTTCATTTTAAACAACCCACTGATACTAAAAATTGTTAACTTTGAGTCTTCTTTCCTTGTTAAGAATTTCCACACCGAAGAGAATAGCTGCTACTGCGATTTTGTTCTGTTTAGGGATGGTGAATTCACTAATCATTAAAATATCAAATTATTTAGTTTCTGACACGCCAATGACCCTTCAGGTCCAATCAAGCTAAAATTTGATTCTGGAAGACGGCTGATGTTTCAGTGCATCTCTGTTTAATATGTTCTTGTACTATATCAAGCCATTTTTACCTCTTACAGCCCGGGACGCTCTTCCTCCTGCTATGACAATGAGATCGTCATGATGAACCATGTGTACAAAGAACGTTTTCCAAAGGTAACATGCTGACTATGACAATTAGAAACACATTCAAATTTGCTCCACAGTAAATTTCTTTTTCAGCAAGAATAAAATTAATTGTAGTTGAATGAATAATCCCTTTAAAGCAGTAAAGCAACATTTCAGTTCTCATGGCAAATCCTATAAATTGGCTCTCCTTCCTGCTTGAACAAATTTGATATCAGGCATCCAGTGAGGGGAGCTCGGCACCTGATAAAACTATATCAAATCATATTATGTGATGCTACTAAGCCCTTTTACTGGTTTGCTCTCTCCCACAGCTCTGAATTGTTAAATAAAGGCTGGTTATCTCGTCTCATACGTTCTGCCTGAGGTTGATATAAGGAGGAAATTAGCTTAAAGCTTTTACAGTGATAAAAATCAAGCTGAGAATTTGCCAACGAATACATCTGTAGAAGGACCTTTTTGGGCTTGTTTTTATAAAAGTTAATCAGCAAAAACAGACATTGTGATATAATAAATATAAGTCCGCAGAGTAAGACTGTCACAATGATTAATATAGCAGCTTTGTTAATTTTAGTTCAAAGAATATTTTTTTCTAGATCCTATCTCATTCATTAATCCTACCACTTTCTATTCCCCCACATTTTCCTCTCACGCTTTCATTGTCACCCACCTTGTCTGCTCCACCAGGCCACAGCACAGATGGAGGAGAGGCTGGCTGAGTTCACCCAGGCCTTCTCATCCGAGAGAGATCTTCCACTGGCCGACGGAGTCCTCAGCTTCATCCATCATCAGATAGCTGAGCTGGCCAGAGACTGCTTGGCCAAATCACGCGAGGGCCTCATCACTTCTGTCTATTTCTTTGAACTACAGGAGAATCTTGAGAAGCTGCTTCATGACGTAAGTTAAAGTAGCTTGATGAATGTGGCTGTAGTGTACAGTGCTGTGAGTGGTCTTTGTGACTGGAAAAGCAATATATAAGTTCAGTCCATTTAGATGTAGGTAACTGTGGCTAATTGAGCATGTTTTTTGGCTGAGTAGATAAAACATATCATAGAATTCCCAACCCTTTTCAGTTAGCTTGACTGAATCACTTGATAGGAAGACACAAAGCCACAGAAAAATAACACTCTCACATCTTCTTTCTACTCATTTAACACTTCAGCATACTTATTTGTCACCATCCATATCCAAAAATCATATCACGTGTGCCACAGCTCTCAGACGTCCTGTATACCACACATATTATACACCACTGCTACAAAATCAACACTTTTTGCACCAATGACCCAATAATAACAATTTTTTTCTTGCACTATGCTAAGCAGATACTTAGAACGTGAAAGGGAAATGTATGGCATCACTTACTGTCTGATTAATATGTCTAATTATTATCTGACCACTTGGGCACACTCACAGGGCTTGAAAATTATTTCCAGCTGAACAGTTAATCCTTTACTATGGAAAAATAAAACAAAAATTTGACATCATGGGAAAATGATGTACTTGGACATGAGGCAGCAGAACACTGTGAATTCCAGCTCCCTGTTCTCAGTATACATCAATTTTTTAGAAAGAGAAGCACATCTAAAGTGTCATGCATACTTTAAAGATCTAAATGTTCCACAAAATCCACATACTGTAACACATTTTTTGGGGTTTCTGTATGGATTTTTCTCATACATCATGCTTAAACATCCTTATTCAAAAATGTAGACTGCTGTTCTACATGTGCATGTTTGTGCTACTCTCTCTGTCTCTGTGCTAGGCCTTTAAGCGCTCTGAAAGCTCTGAAGTAGCCTTTGTCACAGAGCTGGTGAAAAAGCTTCTAATCATCATTTCCCGACCTGCGAGGCTCTTAGAGTGTCTGGTAAGTTTAATTTTGCTGCGATGATCTTAGACCTCCTCCAGCCACACTGTTCATTACAAGGCATTTTAAAGCTCTTGTCACTTGAGGAAAACTGATTTTTTACTAAATAAACATGTGCATGTATACTGATTTTCAAGCTTTTAAGTACCCTGATCTTTTACACAGGAGGGGGTAGAAAATCAAAACAGGCAAAACCATAGGTGGAAGACTCTGCACTGGGCAAAGACATTTGCATTTAGATTAAAATTTGTCCTGCCACAGTATAGCTAATTCCAGCAGTCCTTCTGATTGGCTGCTTTCCAGTCTGAGTCAGTCATATTGTAACGGTGGTGTTATTTAATGTTGGAGGATGTCCAAGTGGGTGTTTATCTGTAGAGCCTAGTTTGACTGTTTTATAAGAGGATATCAACTCTGCAACCCCACATGACTCATTCCATGCTGAATTGGACTGGGTACAACAGCTGAAAAAGTGTCATGAAGAATTGATTTTTGTCCCAATGTACTAGCCACTGCTTTTGAATTGCATTATTTTGTCCTTGTCATTTTCCTGATGTCAGTAGTAACAAGATTCTATGATGGTGGCAGACGTTGCATTAATTGTACAGGCTTATGAGGCTTATAACAACTGACTTGTAGAATTCTGTTGTAGGAACTTATCATGGGATAAATTGATTGTGCAAATAAGATGTTTAGGACTTATAAAAATTGACACAGTTACGCAGAACCGTTTGTGTTTGTGAGCCCTTTTTGGTAATAAACCTATAAGGTACAAAAAGCCCAGTATTATATATTTATTTCTTCTATTTTTTGGATAAAGCAATTCAATATGATCAATGATCAATGTGATATTTAAAATAAATATGAGTCAGTAGGATGATATTATCCCCTATATGAACGATGGTAAAGGTCGTGTCATGGTTTGGGCTTTATTTGCAGATATGCACTACTCAGAATTTTTTGAGTAATTTCCAATCTGTCGCGTATGTAAGACATTGACCCGTATGTAAGACATTGACCTGGTCTTACCAGTTTTTGTTGATTGCAATTTCCGCTTTAGAACTATAATATAAGAGGATTTAAGGAAACATAAAATACTTTTGTTTACCCCCCTGCTGTGAGAGGTCCATAATTATTCATTTCGGTAGCAGAGGCAACATCATAGTGTCTGCTACTTTTTTAAATACAAGAAAGGACAAAATAAAATAAACATATTGGCAAGCACTAAAAGAAAATTCTGTCTGTAAGCTAATAGAGAAATGGGACGGTTTTACTTGCACACAAAGCATATTTAAAGAAGGATCAAATTTACATTTTGAAATGTCCAAGTCAATGTCCTGCCACTATTCTGATAAAATGTTTTGGGTAAATGTAATGAAGCAAATAATATTAGAAGATATTTTCACCTTGGATGTTCTGTGTTTCATCAGTTCCTTTTTTATATAAAAGAACTGTGTAACATCTGCTACTGAAAAGGTTTAAGTTTGTGTTTACATACATAAATTGCAAAGAAATAAATTGCTAGCTAGTATTGCTAATAGTGGTTAGCTTGTCACTGGGCTAAGCGATTAGCATATCCTAATGGTTTTCCAACTTGCAAATCAAACATAGTTAGGTTGGGTTAGTTGTCATTCCCAGATCCAAGTTCTGACTTCGGAGGTGAACTGGTGACCTAGCAGATGATCATGGTTCAACTGTTGCCCGCTTCAGTTCATTCAAGGAGTGCTGGGAATATTCCCTACCGCACTGCTCCTTTGTGTGATTTCTGTTTAAAACAAAGATTGGTGCTTAAACATTGTATCTTTTTTCGGTTTAGCATTGTATTTGTCTTGTAAATGGTTGTTTAAAAAAAAAATAATTATAACCAAGGGCTACCTAACTACCATCTGGTAGGTGCACAACTGTTTAAGAACTTTGGCTCCAGTCCATAATTTGCAACAAAAAACATTCGTCATATTTAATAAATTATGTTTTTGAAAAGTTTATTTACTTCAGTAACTCAATTCACTAAGTAAACCCTATATAGAGTACTTACACACAGAGCGATATTTATTCTGTTAATTATAATGATTTTCTGCTTATCGCCAATAAATAACATTTGGAGTAGAATATTAATCAGACCAATAAAAAGTTTTAATACAGAAATACAAGTTTAATGAAAACTGTATCCAATACCTGCTTAAAGGTTGTTATGGTCAAAGGGTACTTTTAATCTGACAGACAAGCCTCAGAATGCATATTTAAATTTTTTAAAATGACTGTATAAGTAGGTGGGAGCACGAGGGATGGTGGTGTATCTGTAACATATCTTATAATGTTGTAAATGCAGCAGCAGGCTTGTACAGCTAAGCCTAAAATGAATCATTCCACTGGGAGATTTTAGTTTTTAAACTGTTATCATTCCCCCAAGACATTTGTTTGGGATAGGAAATGAGACTGGCATTTCTCAAAAAGTAATAAAACAATGTGAAAATAGTATGGGTGGGAATCTGATTTTTGAGGCTACGATTCAATTTAAAATCGACTTTTGATTAAAAATGATTGGATTCATAATGATTTTGGCTTCAATCTATGGGGGGGAAAGAATCCTCATTATCTCATCCAGTCTGCTTTGCAAGACAGAATAACAAGTGGAGACATTAAAGTGTTTTTGTCACATTTATTACGTTTTAAACATTAATCAATGCTGCTTAGATTGTGGCACAGCTGTGAAAAACTTACAGAATGGTATGTTGTACCTTGACTCCACTGTCTGCAACATGCAGATGAACCCCTCGTAAGTCTTTTGAAATGAAGGGAGCGAAAGATCTGGTTATTATTTTTTTGCCCATTCGAAGTTGGAACATAGTTTGGTGAAGCGCTGCAGCATGTATTGGTCTGCCGGTGGTGGCTGACTCTTCTGTGTCGGTTTTCAGACTTGTTAAATCGATTTTGAATCGTAGTAAATTGGAATCGGGATTCTTGTGTAAATTGATTTTTTTGGATTTTTTTGGCCCCTAGAAAATAATATAATTTTTTTATAAAATCATCCTTCGCCCTATTGGCATTGCATAAAAAACACTCCTTACAGTTGCTGACCAGCTTTTTTGATGTTTCTACTAGTATTTCAACAATTTATCTTTGGTTATGAGCTGAAGGTCTTTGAGGCTGGAAGTCTTTCTTGCCATCACCTTAATCTTTAGCTTCCTCTGCAGATTCTCCATCATATTCAAGTCAGCTCTAGTTGGGCCACTCCAAAAATTTTATTTTTACTTCCTTTCAGTCGGAAGCAACATGTTGGCAAAGTAAAATGATTACTTTAAACCTAAATATGCAAGGGGTATGAATATTTTGGGCTTAGCTGTACAACTTCAAAAGAAGCTCAATCTCTACACCCATTTCACAAAACTTTGAATTTATATCGCTCAGTAGTAACATTTCAGACTGCAGAAAGAAATCTTGGAGCTCCCCTAGAAGCACTGACCTTTTATTTTGAATACACTAATTAATAAGAAGCTCTACAAGTTTACACTTGCTTATATTACCAGTTCCAACCCTACTGTTCTGGTCTCCAGGAGTTTAATCCAGAGGAGTTTTACCATCTACTGGAAGCAGCAGAGGACCATGCCAAGGAGGGACATCTTATGAAAACTGACATTCCACGTTACATCATCAGCCAGCTGGGACTGACAAGAGATCCAATAGAAGGTTAGGGACCAGAACCACGTAAAAGGGTAATATATTGGGAGAGAAAATGACTGCCAACTGACTTAACCAAACATTTGTCTATTATCAGATATGGTGAACCTGGAAAGTTACGACAGTGAGGGACCATTAACACCTGAAACAGACGACTCGACAGAGGTGAGACTCAAAATGTTTTCTCAGTCATTCAGAGCAGTGCCTCCTTCAGTTGGGGGTCACGCTGAAGATCAGTGGGAGGAGGGTGGTTTTTAGGATGGATGGATGGATGGACCATTGTCAGGTTTGAAATCTGGAAATTAAAATATGTTTCTATAGTTTAACTATAGAACTACTTGTACTTTTTTTCATGCTTTAATAGACCTGTAGTGTAAAGAGATTTTCATTGCTAGTTTGGAATGTGTCCAAATAACGCCTTTCAAAAAATTATCCAGTGTAGGTAAAGATATCAGATTTACAAACAGAAATAGATTCTGGGAAAACTGCTTTTGCATTCGTGATAGATTAAAAAGGCAGCATCTGTTCTACAGTTTTTTAGTAACCCCATTGCCCCATTTTCTAATTACTCAGCATGGATGCAACTAATTAAGCTAATTCCTGCTGACAAAGAGTGATAAGGGATACCCTTATCACTCTTTGCTTTCTTTTTAGCATAAGGCAAGCTTCCAATTTAAAAGAAAAACATTAAAAACATGGGTTTTAGACCAAAGAGAGCTTGTTTCACATGTGGAATTAACATTTTTAGCATTTCTGGGAACAAGTTAAGCTCGCCCTGAATCATATACATCACAGTAGCTGCTCTGTGATCCACAGGGAAAGATCAGATCAATAAAACCACCAGGAGAAGCAGACTTCCAGACCATCAAGCTGATCAGTAACGGAGCATATGGGTAAGCAGCTCAATGTAGCATCCTTTTTAATCTGCCCATGAGCATGTGCTTAGATGCAGGTGATGCTCACATTAATGGACCAGGGATGCTGTGTGTGTTTTTTCATGTGAACTAGGGCTGTGTACTTGGTGCGTCATTTGGAGACACGCCAACGGTTTGCCATGAAGAAGATCAACAAGCAAAACCTGATCCTGAGGAACCAAATCCAGCAAGCCTTTGTGGAAAGGGACATACTCACTTTTGCAGAAAATCCCTTTGTTGTTTCCATGTTCTGTTCCTTCGAAACCCGCCGTCACCTCTGCATGGTCATGGAGTACGTGGAAGGTGAGGCTCTAGAGATGGAGACCTGGATGTACAAGTGTATAGGAGCTTCTGAGAAAGATAACTGGAGCTACAACATTTTAAAGATAGATGCTCGATCCCTGACTACACTTTCAATGTTTGTTTGTAAACCTTTCCCATTTTGTGTGCAAAATATTTATCATGAAGAGTATTTGATCCAAGTTTTTTATTTTTTTATTTATTTAAAACGTTGAACATATGGTGCCATGTGAATGTATGCAAACCCCTTAAACCTTTTCACAATTTGTCAAACTTCAGATTTTATGTGATGTCCAAGCACAAAGAAATGCATAATTGTGAAGTGAAAGGGAAATGATAGATGGTTTTCAACACTTTTTCACATTTAAAATTTTTACCTTTTATACCTGACCAACTGCTAAAAGAAACATCCCACACCATGATACTGCCACCACCATGTTTCATGCTGGGGATACAGTGTGCAATGTTAGTTTTCCACCACACATGTTTTCCCAAGAGTTACATTTTGGTTTTATCTGATCTTCTTCCGTATATTTACTGTGAATCCTTCATGAATGGGGAAAATGATAAACTGGGCTTCTTATGACTTTCGTCTTGCCTCTTCCTTAAAGGCTAGATTTGTGACTACTACTTGTCCTGTTGAAAGACTCTTCCACCTGAGCTGTGGATCTTTGCAGCTCCTTCAGAGGAACCATGGGCATCTCGGCTACTTCTCTGATCAATGAACTCAATGCACAATCTGTCTTTTTAGGTTGGTGGTCACAACTTTATAGGACTGCAGTTGTAGTACTCTTTCCATCTTTGGATGGATTGAACAAAGCTCTGAGAGATGATCACGCTTGAGATATTGTTTCATAACCTCACCCTTTCTCCCTGACCTGTTAAATTACACACAGTTAAACTCTTGGTTTTATTTGTAGGGACGTTTTTGGAATCATGCATGCTTTATCTTCGGCTTCACTGTTCTGCACTACGTTTGTGAAAAAAAAACCAAATACCTTAAGATTTGTGTTTGAAATATGACAAAATGTGAAAATGTTCAGTATGGAGGGGTGCTGGACAGATGAATACCTTTGGATAAATCCTCATTAACTTCTTATAGTTCTACTATAAGGCGACTGTGGCTCAGTAGGAAGAGTAGTCATCTTGCAATCAGAAGGTTGTGGGTTTGATTCCAGCTTCCTCCTGCCATATGTCAATGTGCCCCTGGGCAAGGCACTTAATCTCAAGTTGCCTACTGATCTGCATATCGGTGTATGAATGTGTGAGCGTTAGTGAATGCGATTGGGAGAATGTGGCTCTAGTGTAAAGCGCTTTGAGTGGTCTATATGACTGGAAAAGCGCTATATAAGTTCAGTCCATTTACTATCACCAGCAAACACAGTAACAATGATTCTAACTTCTGCACGCAAAAGTCTGCTGTTTTTCTGTTGTAGTTGATTGTCCAGATGATTAATGTCTGAGCACCGGATAATGTACCGGATGACATTAAGTCTCAAAGAGGATGACTCAAAGAACAGTCATCCTCATTTACAGAATAGCAGTTAAGCACAATTCTCGCCGGCATTTGGACTGTTGCACTTTCCCTTACATGGGAGTTATAATGGTTTGTTTTGGAGAGGCTGACGACACACTGGGCTCTCTGTCTGCAGGAGGGGACTGTGCCACTTTGCTGAAAAATATTGGGGCTCTGCCTGTGGAAATGACACGCATGTACTTTGCAGAGACTATCCTTGCACTGGAGTACCTACACAACTATGGCATCGTGCATCGAGACCTGAAGCCTGACAAGTAAGATGGAGTTGTTTTACCTAGAAGCGTTGTTGGAAAGTTGCTGTTTCAGAAGAGTTAAAAATGCTTGTTGGTGTGGTTTCTATTCACAGCCTCCTAATAACGTCAATGGGACACATCAAACTGACTGACTTTGGTCTGTCTAAGATAGGACTGATGAGTCTGACCACCAACTTGTATGAAGGACACATAGAAAAGGATACACGGGAGTTTTTGGATAAACAGGTATGTGTAGAGAAATGGACAGGGATAATTGCCATACTAAAGCTTCCACTTGATGCATGAGAAGCACCAGTATGTATAAAAATCATATCATTTCTTTGATAAAATTAAATCATTTTGTCAGTCTCACATCTCTAAAATCTATTTGTCTGAAGGGGAAATTCTCTTTTTCAGGGAGCCTAAATTGTGCACTCCAAGGAAAAAAAAAGGAATAAATTATGAAAATATATTTATTCTCAGAATCACCATATTAAATCTTGTAATTGGAAATTGTATGATTATATTGCGGCTGCACATTGGCACTGTTGGTTGCACTTCCTGCCTTGCAGCAAGAAGATCCTGGATTTGATTCCCAGCCTGGGGTCTTTCTGCATGGAGTTTGTATGTTCTCCCCATGTATGTGTGTGTTCTCTCCGAGTACTCCTGCTTCCTCCCACAGTCCAAAAGAAAACATGACTATTAGGTTAATTGCTCTCTCTAAATTGCCCTCAGGTATGAGTGTGTGTGCATGTGTCTTTGTGTTGTCCTGTGATGGATTGGTGAACTATTCAGGTTGTACCCCACCTCTTGCCCAATGACTGCTGGAGATGGCACCAACTCCCCCGCAACCCTGCAAGGACAACCGGGTATTGATGGATGGATGGATGGACGGTTGGATGGATGATTATATTGCAACTAGATTCATTAATTAACAAGACAAAACCTTCTGAAAGGGTTCGAGAACGAACATTCAGGTTCAACTGATAAATGTTTAATTTTATCAGAAAGTCTCTCTTTCTCTCTTTTTCTCTCTCTCTCTCTCTCTCTCTCTCTCTCTCTCTCTCTCTCTCTCTCTCGATAGCATGATGTGGACTCAATGCTTTGTCTGGAGTCTGAAAAGCATTTTGAAGAAGTCATGAGAGGGGTCCCATTAGAGCAACTAAATGTTCAGCATGTAGATAAAAGGTTTCTGTAAAATCGATTGGGCACAGCTTCTTGTTTCTGTGTGTTGTTGGTCAGTCTGCCATTGTGTCCTTCAGTCTCCGTTCTCTCTCTGGCTCTCTCCGCCATCTCTTCTCACACTCAGAAGCTCACAGAAGTTAGAGTAGTGTGTTTTGACACATCTCTATCAATAACTATTAGGAAAAAGTTGGCTACTATTTTCTCAAAACCCTTCAGTTACTTTTCTAGAAGACAGAAAGGCTTCAAAATAAACAATAAAAACCAGTTTAGAGCAGATGTCACTGACTACTTACATACATAGAAATATATTTAGAGGACAATGTTGCTTTCTGTTCACTTTTAACCTTAGCAGAAAGAACATTAAAATTTTACTAAATGTTTAAACATTTAATCGTAACAGTGTCATTACTGCATTTGGATAAGCTCAAAAGCTCAATCTGTGGATTTTTTCACAGTCTAGGTCAGAATAGTGAACCGTTTACTGTGTGCATAAGTATGTTCAAGCTCAGTTACTGCGTATTTCCTAGTGCTTCCTATGTTTCTGTGATACAGTTCCTTGCAAAACTGTTCATATCCCTTGAACGTTTCACATTTTGTTGAGTTACATCCACAAATTTCAGTGGATTTTAGTGCGAGGGACATAATAGTGAAGTGGAGAGAAAATGCTAAATATTTCCAAGAATTCTTTTACAGATATCTGAAAACTGTGTCGTGTGTATTGAGCCCTCTTCACTCTGGCATCTATAAATAATATCCAGTGCAACCAGTTGCCTAATTAGTAAAGAGTCAACATGTATGTAATTTTATTTACAAATAAAAACCACAGCCAAATTTAAAACCATGCATTATCTTCCTTCCACATTTCATTGATACATATTGGTCTGTCACATGAAACCCCAATAAAATCTATTGAAGCTTGAGGGTGTAAAACCTGAAGGGGTATAAATACTTTTGCGAGGCACTGTACTTCCTAATTTAACAAATAAAAAACCAAAAATTCACAATCAAGCAGGCCTTTCTGTTTTTTTGGCAATGGCTGAGGATAGACTGATTCAGTATGATCCAAGCAAAGTTTAATCATAAGGGGTTCATTTGATGTCTCCTTTTTTCTATGAAAAGATATTCCCTCTCATTGTGCAGCATTCATATCTGAAGCCTGATAAAATGAGACCTGTAACGGTTGGCGGAACAATAGACCAGTATTTCCCCAGTCATCACAATCATACGGTGCCTCTTTTAAGTGCAGCTTTTATTCGCAAGCCTCTTTATTCTCTGCTCCTGCTTTGAATGCTAGCCTCATTATTTCCCATGCTCACATCATAGCAGCCAGAAATCTGTAAGCATTTACTGCGTGTCCATCTGCACATGAAAACACACACCGGGGGGCTTTCATCTAGTCTTGGCATCTGGGAGGGGATTTACTTGGCCAAACATTATGTTTCTGACGGTGCTGTGCCTCCAACTCGCTGGAACGTTTTAGTCAGAAACAGATAAAGGAAATGTACACATCTCTTTAAGAAAAGCAAGGCTGAAACTAACTGTAAATAAGGTCATAACAGACAATAACTGTGAATTCAAGAAGGTCTTGTTTTTCTTTTAGGTGTGTGGAACTCCAGAGTATATTGCTCCGGAGGTGATTCTCCGTCAGGGTTATGGGAAGCCAGTGGACTGGTGGGCTATGGGCATCATCCTGTATGAGTTTCTGGTTGGTTGTGTGCCTTTCTTTGGAGATACTCCAGAGGAGCTCTTTGGACAAGTCATCACAGGTGAGGGATCCAATGTCTTGTGTGACGTGGACATTTCTCCTTCATGTGGAAGACATTCTAAACAGATAAATGAGCTTACTCATTTAATCTTCATGGCAGAAATATTCTCCATGTTTACCTCTTCATCACAATTTTGCGATCTCAAACTCTTCCCATTGTTTCACTGTAGATGACATAGTGTGGCCAGAAGGAGACGAGGCTCTTCCTGTGGATGCCCAGCACCTGATCTCCTCTCTGCTGCAGACAAACCCTCTGGTGCGACTGGGCACAGGTCAGTCACCTTCCAGCAGGATGCCATCCCTAAACAAACAGCTACAATGTATGGGATCAAGGGATTCAAACTCCAATCCTTGAGAGTCAAAGTCCTGCAACGTATAGATACAGTATTTAAACACACTTGAATCAAATGAATGGTTCACTACCAGGCCTTTGCAAAACTTCAAATTGAGATGATGTGATTCAGGTTTGATTCAAGTATGTTAGACCAGGGATGCATCTTAATTTTACAGGACAGTGGCTCTCAAGGACTGGAGATGGAGACAAATGGCCCAGTCAATGTCCAGACATAAATCCAATTGAGAATCTGTGGCAGGCCTTGAAAATAGCTGCTCAAAGGCATTAATTCAATTAAACCGTGCTTAAGTTATGCAAAGAAGAACAGGCAAAACTTTCAGTCTATAGATCTGCAAGGCTGAATATTACATTAGACTTGCATTAACTGGAGCAATAGGTGGTTCCGCAAATGATAAATTCAGGGGAACTGAATACAATTGCCTGCCCCACGTGCTGATTTTCATTTAAAGTTTTCCTACAGTGAGGTGCTGTAAAACTGACCCAGTAAACTGCATGGTCTGATACGCTAGCAATAATAAACCAAGGCAGCTGTTTCTCTGCACATCCTCATGCAACATGCACACTTTGGAGTTAGAATGTTTTTACTGCAGCATTTTGTAGTGGAGCCCTTTTAGACTAAGTTGTTGGTACTCTAACTTTGGTGAATGGTACAAATTCCTCCCCCACCACAGGAAGTACCCCCTGGGTACCCTTAACCTTGGTACTCGCTGATCTGAAAAAAACTGTTGGTTCGGCTCAGTGGCTCGGTTTAGTCAAACAAGTCAGCTTCTGTCAGAGTCAGAATATACCTACGGGCTTTAGGGCTACAGTCATCATCTACCTGACTCTCTGTCTCCTCCTTTTTTATGTATGCACTCACCTCCTTCTTTTCCCCATGCCTTCCAGGTGGTGCTTTTGAAGTCAAGCAGCACTCGTTCTTTGCAGAGGTGGACTGGAACAGCCTGTTGAGACAGAAAGCAGAGTTCATCCCTCATCTAGAGTCAGAAGAAGACACCAGTTATTTTGACAGTGGGTTCACCCCCTAAGACATGCAAGCTGCCCATAAAAAGTTGGATTGCAGGCAAAACTTTATTGAATAGAATTCAATAAAATTCAGAGTTAATAAAACATCCCCATTGTCTTCACCCCAAATGTACTCATCAAATGTAATTGTAATGTAATTGTAATGTAATTGTAATGTAATTGCAACAAAACATTTCTTAGCAAAATGAGTGTTATTAAATTGAGTCAGTTTTGCAAAAATGAGAAATTATTGTCTAGATTTGGATTTTTGACTGGTTTTAGCACATTTGAAAAGGGCAGTTTGCAATAGCTGGATATACAGTATATAAGAACTGAGATTATGCAGACAGAAGTGAATATGGATGGATCTAGTAAAATTATTTCTAACTTTTTAAATGTTTTTCCACTTCTCATCCTCAGCCCGGTCTGAGCGCTACCATCACGTGCAGTCATACGACGAAGACAACACCAACGACGATGAACCAGTGGAGATCCATCGCTTCTCATCCTGCTCCCCTCGCTTCAGCAAGGTCTGAACCTGACAGACACAGTGCTGATTGGAAGTTTGCATTCATTCATTATGGACATGGATGTCATATTTATTGTAGTGCAACAAAAGGTTGGTTTGGCTATTAATAATTAATAAGTGCCAAAGGCAATTATTAACATTTAGTCATTTTAATCAAAATTACCACATCAGGGCACTAGCAGATTATTGGGAATTAAAAGCCAAACAGCTGTCAGTCTGCCTGGTGAGGTGTGGTATTATAGAGCAATAGATGAAGGAGTGAATTCTCATAATTTGGCAGACGGATGGCGGGCCTGATGATGTCACATCCGGGTGAGCTAACAACAAAGAAAATAGTGGCTGCTGCGCTGTTTAGCAACCCTTTCAAGTCCCACGTATAACTTTATTTATAATTAGAGACAACACAATTTATTTGTTTCTCTGGCTAAAAAGTTTTAGTAGCTATCAACAAGCTTCTGGCATAGCTCTAATTGAATGTTAGACAACTTTTAAGCACTGTCCATAAATTTTCAAAAGGGTTGAGGTCGGGGCTATTCCAGAAGTCTAATATTAGACTGCTTTACCTATTCCAAAACCTGTTTTGATGCATCTTTAGGATCATTGTCTTGTTGGATCAACCAGCTGTGTCCATATTTTAACTTTCTACAGGTCAATATAACATGAGGTTCCATTAACATTGTGCAATGTACCAGTACCACTGATAGTAAACCAGCCCCACAGCATGATACTTTGGGGCTTGAACCCAACTAGGTGTTCTGACAGGATAGAGATTACCCCACCCTATCAAAACAGTCTTTGAAAAAGGATAAATCAGGTTAACAAGCTTCTGGAATTCACCCAATCTTAATCTTAACTAAAAGTTATGGACTGTACTTAAATGTCAGGTCTGCGCCAGAAAAACAGGCAAGTTGAATGAACTCTGCCACTTCTGATAAGAAAAGTATTCAAATATCCTGCCAGAATGATGCCAGCTGATGGCTACAAAAAGCATGTGGTCTGAGGCACCGCAGTGGCACAGGTGTAAAGCACAACCCATATACGGAGGCTACAGTCCTCGACTCAGCCGTCATGTGTTCGAGTCCCGGCCCGTTGACCTTTGCTGCATGTCTTCCCCCTCTCCCTCCACCCCATTTCCTGTTGGTCAACTTACAAAATAAAGGCCACTAGTGCCACAAAACTTTAAGCAAAAATGGTCTCTCTGTTATTTGCTCAAATACAGAAATACAATAGTATTGGGAGTACATATATGTAATTGAGTCTGCATTGCAGAAGTTCAAACCTCTGGATTTGAGAAAAATCATTAAAAGGCCAAAATTTAAATTACACATTTGTCTACGAGTGGATATAAATTTTCTGACCAGAATTGTATTTTAATATTTTGTCCATTCCCTCACTTTCTTTAGAAGTACTCTAAACTCCTAACCACATTGCTGTGCCAACCCATAGGTGTATAGCAGTATGGAGCATCTGTCCCAGCTGGAGCATAAAGCCCACACTGTGACTCTACGAGAGCATAAGGTCCCCCGAGAGGACCGGGTAACCAAGAGAGAAAGCTTGGGAAGTGTCACCCTACGAGAAAAGAACTGGAGGACAAGTTCACCAGAAATGTAAGCGAAAAACAGCCAGTTTACGTTGTATCTTTTATCATCTGCTGCTGATGTTCTAAGTATGGCTGCTGTGCTTTTTCAGGAAACGACTGTCCTGCTCAGAGTCCTTCTTCACTGAAAGTGACTCTAGCCCACCGTCTGGGGCCCGCCGGCGCTTCTCCGCCCTGATGGACATGAGCCGCTTTGCCTCACCTCAGGAGCTGGAAATCGAGCCGCCTGGTCTAGGTAAGCAGCCTCCTGTTAAGACCAGAGGCGCTTCCCTGGAAGGAGCTGTCCCCTCTCATGGAGACCTAAGAACGTTCTTTAAAGATGGTAATAGCCACACAGCAGCAGGTAAGGTCCTGCCCTCCCAAATAGGATCTCTTATCCATGCACACCAGGAGCATCTATTTACAGTTTGGGTTCATGGTTCTGCTTTGTCACAGACAAGCTTTTGAGACCTGCTGAAGCATCATTGCCACTGCCAGGCAGTCTGGGACTTCATGATCTCCAGGGGCCCCGTGGGGCCACTACAGACCTGGTGTTGCGGAGGGTCCGACACCAGCAGCTCTCGTCTGAAGGAGATAAGAGTAACTCACGACCAGGAACTAAAGTCATAAAATCTGCTTCAGCTACTGCTTTGTCGGTCATCATTCCAGCAGGTGAAGCATCACCTTCAGATTTAACAGGAAATTAACAGAAAAAAAATCCCAGAGCAGAACCTTAACTCTGTCATCTTTCTCCTCAGTGGAGCAACATGGTGCCTCCCCACTGCCCAGCCCCATGTCTCCTCGCTCCCTCTCGTCTAACCCCTCTTCCCGTGACTCCTCTCCAAGCAGAGATTTCTGTCCCATGGTGAATGTCCTGCACTCTCCTATCACCATCCACCGCTCCGGGAAGAAGTATGGTTTTACCCTTCGAGCGATCCGAGTCTACATAGGAGACAGTGATGTTTACAGCGTGCATCACGTGGTCTGGGTAAGAGCGGATATGATGCGGATGAACATGCTTTATTTCACAGTATGAATAAATATGTTTTCTAGGATTTCAGGAGGCAAATATTTATATTTATATATATAATTTATATAGTATGACAAACATTTTAAGAAGGATGTTAATTTTTTGTATTTATATAATATAAAAAAGATTTTACAGAGCCTTGAAAATCTATTTATTCTTTTTACACATTTCACCACATTACAACCAGAAACTTCAATGCGTTTTGTTGGGATTTTATGTGACAGACCTGGACAAAGTGCTGCATAATTGTTAAGTGAAATACAAAAGATGCAGTTTTCATATTTCCTTCACAAATAAACATCTAAACAGTGTTGCATCCATTTGGACTTGGTCCCTCTTTTGTAAAACGTTTGCTACAACGTGCTAAGTCTTTTAGTATATCTCTCATCAGCTCATCAACAACTGAAAATTTTGCTCAGTCTACTTTGCAAAAATAGCCCGAGCTCATTCAGAGTGAGTGGAGAGCATCTGTGGACAGCAATCCTAAGGTTCTGCCACAGATTCCTAATTGGATTTAGGGCTGGACTTTGACTGGGCGATTCTAAAACATGAAAATGTTTTAATCTAAACCATTCGATTGTAGCTCTGGCTGTATGGTTGTTGACCTGCTGAAAGGTGAATCTTTTGGATCCTCCAACAGTTTTTTTTCCTCCAGTATTTCTCTATTTGTAGCTCCATCCATCTTCACGTGAATTCTGACCCACTTGTCTCTGCTGAAGACAAACACCCCGAAGGAGTAATGCTGTCATCCTGATGTTTAACAGTTGAGATGGTGTGTTCAGGGCGATATGCAATGTCAGTTTTCATAAGACTATTTGCACCTTCTTTTCCATGCTTGCTCTGTCTCCTTCATGGCTTGTGAGAAAATTCAATGCATTTCAGGTAGATCTGTTTCAACAATGGCTTTCTTCTTCATCCTTTTTCTACAAGAGCCACATTTGTGGAGTGTGTGCTTTCAGTTACAAATCTCCTACCGCTCTGAAATCTGTCCGCACCTCTCTTTTTATTATCTTTGGGGGTTCCCTAGTTACAATAAACGTTGCTCTCTAAAGGATGGGAAAAACAACTGCAACATAAACAGGTCATATACACCATTATCTTGTAACAACACACTTCCACAGTCTCCCCAATCTTAAGATCAGTGTGTCTTCTGTTCAGCGCAGCCACCCTCTTTATGACTTCCTCATCTGTGATTGCTTCCTTCTCAGCTCCACCTTTGATCCTTGCCTGCAGACAAATTCATCACATCCTTACTCACACATACATCATGAAAGGTTATAAAGATCAAATTGTAAAGTAAATAGAAAAGGAAAAAATATAAGATAAATCTATATACAATTATTCCAACAGCGTGCATAACTAATAGTCCTGTCAACAGATTCATTCACCAGAGCTGTGGATCTCTTCAGGTGCTTCAGGGTTACTATGGGCCTTTTGGCTGCAGCTCTGATTATTGCTCTCCTTGTTTTGTCTGTTAATTTGACTGAATAATTGATGAAATGAAGTTTGGATATTGTTTTTTTAACCTAACTTCAATTTAAACTTCTCACAACTTTCTCCCTGACTGTCTGCTGATTTCCTTGGTCTTCATGATGCTGTTTGTTCATTAATGTTGTCAAACAAACCTCTGAGGCCTTCACAGAACAGCTGGATTTTTCTAGGATTATATTTGACACAGATGGACTCTGTTTGAAAATGAGGCAACAGTTGCTTGGACAGGATGTTATTTATTAATATTCAGAGTTGTTTTTTAAAACCACCAGGAAGCAATGAATAATTTAATGTCGTACTTTGTGTTGGTCTGTCGCATAAAGCCCATTAAAGTTTGTAGTTGTACCATGACACAATGTGAAAAGGTTCAAGCACTGCAAATGTATTTGGCTGGCTTGGTATAATATATTATTTTTTATGCATTTTATTATCTGTCTTGTTGGCAATTAATGAAATTATATTCCCTTGTTCCTTTGCAGCATGTTGAGGATGGAGGTCCTGCTCAGGAGGCTGGACTGAAAGCTGAGCACCTTATCACTCACGTAAACGGGGAGTCAGTCCATGGTCTTGTCCATACAGAAGTAGTGGAGCTCATCCTGAAGGTTAAAAAGAACAGTTATGATAAAATGTATCTGAAAAAATGTTGCTTGCACAATAAACTGATTATAATGTGTAAATATGTGCAATCCATAGAGTGAAAACAAAGTTACAGTAACAACCACTCCCTTTGAGAACACCTCCATAAAAGTGGGTCCTGCCCGCAAGACCAGCTACAAATGTAAAATGGCGCGTCGCAGCAAAAGGACGGGAGTCAAGGAAGGACAAGAGTACATTCTCACAAAACAGATGTTTTTCATTAGAATAAAGTCTACTCCTGCTCTAGTTGAAGTTTTACTCACCTTGTGGCTGTTTTTTGTATTCCAGTAAGAAACGCAGCTCACTGTTCAGGAAAATCACAAAGCAGTCCAACCTGCTCCACACCAGCCGGAGCCTCTCCTCCTTGAATCGTTCACTTTCTTCTGGAGACAGTCTGCCAGGATCCCCCACCCACAGCTTTGCTGCCCGCTCCCCCACGCAGAGTTACCGCTCAGCTCTCGAATCCCCTTATCTGGGTAAGAAAATGAACAGTTAAATAAAAGCATAACAGCATGTTTCCCCAGGACCTAGAATTAGGCAGAAAAATATTAGCCATAAAGAATATTATTTTATTAACAGTACTTTAAAAGAGCAACTCAAATGTTGTACAGAATCACCACTCACAGGATGATGTTTTTCAAGCATTTATGTCTGACATTTTTATGGTTATGTCTTACAGCAAATGAAAACCAAAAATTCAGTTTTGAAGTAATTTTGAATATTACATAAAGACCAATAAAAAGAATTTTACAAAGAAGTTTTATGATATGACCTACACAATCATAAGAAAGATAGGTGACCTTATCATCGTCCAGCAGTCAGTCACTGAATGTTGAGTGAAAGGAGAAAATTGGATAAACAAAATGCCAAAATGAGAAAACTGTAGCCTTGACAGGATTGGGAAGCAAAGCCCGTGCATCATTTCGGAGAACTACAGCCAGACCCAGTGGTTCAAGAACCACCTCACACAGACGTATCCAAGACATCCAAGAAAACTGACTCTTTCCTTGTGTTAAGCCACTGCTGAACCAGAAGCAACATCAGAAGTGTCTTACGTGGGATAAAGAGATAAGGCACTGGACAGCACCTATCCAAAATCCTCTTTTTATTCAGATGAAAGCCAATTGCATTGCATTTCATTTGGAAATAGGTTCCAGAGTGTGGAGGAAAAGTTGAAAAGCACAGAATTCAAGTTGTTTGGGGTTCAGTGGGACGTTTTCACAGTCAGTGATGAGTTTGGGAGCCATGTCATCTGCTGGGGTTGGTTCAGGAAATGTTAGCGCACTTCATGCTTCCCTCTGCTGACAAGATTCATGAAGATGCTGACTTCATTTTCCAGCAGACCTTGGTATTTGCCAACAATACCAAAAGTACCAACACCAGTTTTAATGACCATGACATCTCTGTGGCCAGCAAACCTTCCTTACCTAATTGTCAAGAGGAAGATGAGAAACACCAAAGCTAACGATTCAGACAACCTGACAGCTGCAATCAAAGCAACCTGTGCGTCCATTACACCAGAGTAGAACCACAGGCTGATTGCCTCCATGCCACACTGCACTGATGTAGTAAGTTATGCAAAAAGAGCCCAGGCCACGTCCTGAGTGCAGTTACTGTACATGGACATAAACTATATTGCCACAGGTATTGGGTCACACCACAGAATCAATGAATTCTGGTGTTCCAATCACCTCCATGGCTGCATGTGTATACAGTTTGGTGTGGAGTCCTGACCTTAACCTTCTTGAACACCTTTGGAATGAACTACAGCAGAGGCTCTAATTCTGGTTTTCTCATCTAACTATGAACACACTCCTAACCCTTGCAGAAGATGTTCACAGAATAGTTAAAGTTGCTATAGCTGGCAACAGTGGGTCCATCAACAAATTGGACCTTATAGTTTAAGAATAGGATGTCATCAAAGTTGATGTACATTTAAAAGTAGACAGACAAATACTTTTGGCAATATAGCATACTTTACCTTTCAGCTAACATCTCTGTATTAAAAAATACTTTTGTTGGTCTGGCATAATCACATTTTCTGAGAAACAGAATTTTGGCATGTCGTTAGTTGTATGTCATAATCAATAAAAGTAACAGAAGTAAATGTTTTAAATATATCAATTTATTTGTAAGGAATCTCTATAATATATGAATTTCACATTTTGAATTAATTTACTGCAATAAATAAAAAAACATTTGATATTGTTAATTATGCGTACTGTCTTAGCATCACAGACAGTGATGACATAAATGTCTCCTCAGGTACATCATCCCAGAGCAGTTCTCCGGCATCAAGCACTCCCAACTCCCCAGCGACCTCCCACCACATGAGGCCCAGCTCCCTGCATGGCCTGTCCCCCAAACTTCACCGGCAGTACCGCTCTGCACGCTGCAAATCCGCTGGTAACATCCCACTCTCCCCGCTGGCTCACACCCCGTCCCCGACCACCTCTTCCCCTCCGTCTCTTACAGGCCACACGGTGGGGAGCTCCAACACCACCCAAATGTTTCCCGCCAAGCTGCACTCCTCACCTCCAGTTGCCCGCCCTCATCCCAAGAGTGCTGAGCCACCTAGGTCCCCCTTGCTGCAGCGGGTACAGTTTGCAGAAAAGCTAGGTGCGCCCATCCTACCTTCCTCCTCTTCATCATCTTCGTCACCTTCCCCTTTGACAGGAGGGGTGTCTTTGCGCAAGCATAGCTTGGAGGTATCTCATGGGGACTACAGGAGAGAGTCCTTCCACTGTGAACACAGTCTGCAAAGTTTGCTGGAGATAGAAGGAGAGAACGGACCTGCTCCACCCTCTCCGTCCTCGTCTTCCTCCCCTTCTCCTCCTATGGGAGCAGAGATTGGAGGCCTTAACCATGTGAGGAGGCTGGGGAGGCAGGAGTCAGTGCTCAGCAGAGACACACTTGTGACAGCAAAGGAGAAAGATGTTATAACATCAGCATCTAAGCTCTCTGGGTCGCAAAATGTAAATGCAGTTGCCCCAGCAGAGTCTAAGACCAATGCTGATACAAGCAAGGCACCACTCAAAGAGGTTGCAAGGAGTAATGGGAGTATGAATACAGCTGAAATAACGTCTATTACTTCATCTGCAGACATGACAGCAGTAACTGGGATTAAATATTCAAGTGCAAAGGCATCAGCCTCAGAGGGAACAGGCTTTCAGACCAAAGCAAGTGAGAACATTTCATCTGCAGGTACATCCAAGAGCCCACAACAAGACACCAAGCAGCAGAGTGCACAGACAGAAGAGGGTCATGCTACTAAAGCTCAGGAGAAGACAGAAGAAAAAGAAAAAGGCACTATAGCCGTAGAAAAGGTAAACTTGCAGAAAACACCAATCACTGAGCACTGCAAGCAGCATAAAGGCTCGGAGACCAGAGATAAAGGAGGCATCTTTGAAAGTGTTAGGGCAACTGAACCATCAAAGGCCAAAGTACCTCCATCCCCTCTTCCACCCCTGTTTCAAACAAACCCTGCACCCAGGCACAGAGCGGAGAGGTCAATGAACAGCAGCCGTGGGACCAAAGAGGGCAAGATGCAGATGGACGTCCTGGAGGAAAACCCAGTATCTCCTTCCTCAAATGCAGCCTCTCCCTGCTCAAACAAGTCCCGGGCCATGTCTCTGGGGGACAAGGCCAGCTTCGTCACCCAGCTCACAAGTGTAGCTAAAACAGTGCTGGGACCCATGAAAGGAGGGTCTCAAGAGGGTGGCAAGGTGAAAGACACCTCAAAGTCAAATGAGGAGAAGAAAGGAAGCACAGCTCTGAAAGCAGAGGCCTCATCAACGGGGGTCCGCCGGGGGGCTCATGGTTCCACTGTTCACTCTGACAAAGGTAACAGCCGGAGCTCTAAACATCACTCATGATGCAAAAGCTTCAGAAACACTAAGACTGTCCCATGTAATGCCTTTAATTGTAGCATCAGACTGACATATCATATGAATTTGTATGTGGCAAAGATAAAAATTTCTGAGCAAAAAAAACACATCAAAAAGAAGTAGAAAAGATGTCAGCAACGATCAGCTACTGTTGTGAAATGTGCACATAGTGTCCTGATGTAGACCTGTGTAATACTGTATGCTCATTTCAACATGTTGAGTATAATGTAAAAAAGTCATATGTCTCCATGCATGTCTGATTATAGAGAATGACAGACTATTTAAAAAGATGAAAAATATACTGCAGACATTGAGATAGAAAACACTGTGAACAACCTTTCAACTTGACAAGCAGAATTTAGACTGTGTAAAGTGGGATTCTGTTAGAAAAAGGCGTTACTTACATTTCAGCTCAGTTGTAGGGAAGGTATTTAGATGCTGTATTTATTTGAAGTTCAGGTACTAAAAAGTGTCACCAAGAGCGTGCGTTTTCATGTATGACACAAAGACGATAACAGTGACTTGCAAAATGCCCCTTGAGCTTTTTCTTTGTGGCACTAGAGGCATTTATTTTTCAATTTTTTCCACAGTAGGTAGACAGGAAAGAGGGAAAAGAGAGGGGGAGACATTCGGCAAAGGTCGCCAGGTCCACCAGCACCGCACACCACCCCTTGAGCTTTTTCATGGCGGTTTTTGGCAGTTTTCTGCCATCCAGGGATTATTTCTTTGTAGCTTTTGCTGCATGTTTAAGATCATTGTCCTGCTGGAAGGTGAACCTCTGCCCCAGTCTCCAGTGTTTTTCAGCATCAAACTGATTTCCATCTTCTTATTAACTCTGATCAGATTCCCTGTTCCTGCTGACAAAAAAATTCCCTCAGCATGATGCTACCCCCTCCATACTTCACCATGTTGGTGGCAACATTATGTAGTTTGGATGGTGTGTTCAGAGTGATGTGCAGTGTTAGTTTTTCCCTGATGCATACCATTTTGCATGCTGGCCAAAAAGTAGAATTTGGTTTCATCTGGCCAGAGCACCTTCATCCACATGTTGTTGTTGAAGGTTGTGTTTCCCCTCCAAAGCTTGTAGTAAATCAAACTTGCTACTCTTTCATAAAGGCTAGATAAGTAGAGTGCACAACTAATAGCTGTTTTGACAGTAGATTTTCCCACTTGATTTGTAAATGTACAGCTCCTCCAGAGATTTACAATGGCCGTGCAGTTTGGCCCAAAATTGTTCATACTCCTGAGAGATTTAGGTTTAAATTCATACGTTTTATTTAGCCAACAAGTTTCTTTTATTTGGAAGTAATATTCATTTTGGACAGGTCCAGTTAGAGTCAGGGGTCAGGGTTGAATCTGCAAGAGAATGTGGAGGGAGCTTAAAAGAGTAGGGTGATGGCAAGGAGACCTTCCAACCTTAAAGAGTTGGAGCTCATCACCACAGATAAACCATACATTACAATTTGTAGTTGTAACGTCACAAAAGGTTCAAGGGGTATTAATGCTTTTGTAGTGCACTGTCATTTTACACTGTTTGTTTAGGTAGTTAATGGTGTCACGAATATAGTGATTTTTCCTGTATGATGCGCTGAGGATTCACCGTACACAGTAGACACTGAACCAAGAAACCAAAATGCTTGCAGTGATACAGTTGAAG
The DNA here is from genome assembly GCF_021462225.1 of Girardinichthys multiradiatus. Classification (NCBI taxonomy): domain Eukaryota; kingdom Metazoa; phylum Chordata; class Actinopteri; order Cyprinodontiformes; family Goodeidae; genus Girardinichthys; species Girardinichthys multiradiatus. The sequence goes on from NC_061818.1 coordinate 12,859,217, forward strand.
GATGGACCAGATAGTTTCCCTCAGATCTCTTAAAGGGCTGACTAAGAGTGATTATTAGAGGAAGTTGCACAGGGACACTATGCAATGGTGCTGCCAATGCCACTTTTTTCCCTGTCTTTTTGTGTGTCCCGGGTTTCTAGGTTTACATTGTGCTCCAGGCAAATACAGAAAAAAATGCATAAAGCTAAAGTCAAGCAGACATGTTATTTTATTTCAAAAGTTGTCTCTACATATTATAGTGATATGTGCAATTGTATATTTTAGACTAAAATGTATATAATATGTTTGTTCAGAGAGAGGTAGCAAGTAAATATGCACATGGAAAGTAGCACTTGGATGAGAGTGAGATGAGACTTCAGTTAGTCTTTTTCATTTATGCAAAAGGACAGTTAATTGTATCACATTAGGTGAAACAGGAAGTGGCAGTGTTTTTATTTAAGGGTCATTTGATCATCTTTGTTGTTGTTTTTCACATAAAAATGTTGAACAATATGCAATCCATCAGTGCCCAGCCCTGTAACACTGAGCATCACTGTCTGTCAAAACATATTAGGCTAAATCGAAAAGCCTGGAGCAGAGTTGTTGAGAGTACCTTAGTGGTGAAGTCTTGTTTGTTGTCTTGTGTTATAAATCTATTGTCCTGATACTAGGTAACAGCCTTGTCTGAGACTGCCACCTTGTGGACAACATGACATAGCACCAGAACTTTCATGGTACACAGGAACATTAGTATCTGATACCTTGAGCCTGATGCTGTTTTTTGTGCATAGTTTATAGTTTTGATGCATAGACAAACATGTTTACATTCTAATCTCTTATGATGTTGTAGTCCATACAATAAACACCAGTGTTTCATGTGTGACCAAATTGCACTCTGTGTTGTCTGACACACACACACGCATATATATATATATATCTGACACTAAGCCAGACTAAACTTTTTTCTTTTTTAGGTCAGTGAAGATTGCCAAAACATCTTTATTTCCTATTTGTCAGAATAATGAGGAAGTTTACAGTTTGCTGGAATTTTGGCCCATTTCTCCTGACCGTACTGGTATATCTGAGTCAGTTTTTTTTATTTTTAGTTAATTTTCTTAGGCTGTATTTAACCAGGAAAAAGCTGACTGAGATTAGAAATCTCTTTTTTAAGAGTACCATTGATTTTTAAGAGATACCTGGGTTTGTTGGCCTCTTTGCTCGCACAGCACCTTTTCAGTTCTGCCTGCAATTACGGTGGGACTGAGATTAAAGTTTCAGATGGCCACTCCAAAACATTGACCTTGTTGTTCTTAAGCCACTTTGTAACTAAATAATCTGTATGCTTAGGGTCATTGTCCATTTGGAACATGGCTGTGTGCCCAAACTTTAATCTCCTGAATGATGCCATGTGGTGTTGCTTCAGTATTTCTACATAATATTCTTTCCTCATGATGCCATCTATTTTGTGAATTGCACCAGTCCCTCCTACAGCAAAACACCCACAACATGATGCTCAAATGCCCCGCGTTTCGAGGCTGGAATTGTTTTCGGAGTATTGCGCATTTCCATCTTCTTAATCTAAGTGTAACAATAGTCATTAAACATTTCAAATTTATTTTTTTTATCAGACTACAGGACATGTTTCCAAAAATTAAGGCCTTTGTCCCTGTGCATGTTCGCAAACTGTAATCTGGCTGTTTATGTTGCTTTTGGAGTAATGACTTCTTCCTCTCTGAATGGCCTTTTAGCTCACGTCAGTACAAAATTTGTTTGACCGTGGATAAGGAAACTCTCTTACCAGCTTCAGCAAGCATCTTTACAAGGTCTTTTGCTTCGATTCTGGGGTTGATACACACATTTCACTCACAAACATCATGATGTCTTGACATTCTTGTGGCGTTTATACTTTATCATAATTGTTAAAACAAATGAATGTGGTACCTTCAAGCATCTGGAACTTTACCTGACCTAAACTTGTGGAGGTCAACAATTATCTTCCTGATTCATTTAGATCTTTCTGTAATGTCACATAAGGAAGCAGTGTCTTGCCTTAAAATACATCTGTATAAGTGCCTCCATTTAAATTAATATGTTGTTAATTTACCTATAAGAAGCTTACAAAGATCATGACATCATCAGCTAAGTCCAAGAAATCTTCAGGTGTTAAAAAATGTAATAAAGAATTCTCTCTCTCATTATTCTGACATTTAGCAAACAAAAATTATTTTGGTAATCCTAACTGACCAAAAACAGGAAATATATCATCTGAATTAATGTCACACAGTTTTAAGAAAAGTTGTTTATGTTGTTTTATTTTCATACAGTGAATTTAAAAATCTGGCTTTATGCAGAAGATATTTTACTTTTTTACGTTTCTTTTTCATTCTATTTATTGAATTTTGTATTTATTTATTTAAGATTCAGATGTACTGTTGAAAATGTTAATTGAATTTTGGTTTCATCTGACTGTTGAAAATATTCATTACAAAACTGAAATAGCCTACCAAATCTGTGTGGTGTCCCTTCCCCAGTTCTGACTTCTCACTCCATAAGTCGGACGTTCCTTACTAATATTACTGTCATGTCTATCGTTGTCCAAGTGTTTGACTTTTTTTAGAGCAGCTGTTGTGAATAACTAATGTCACATTAGAAGGGAAATAAAATGTGTCAGAAACCTTCGGTCTTATCTGAGATTTTTTGCTTTCTTCATTTCTGCATCCTTAAGGGCTCCTTCATATCCCCCTTCAATTTCTATACATTTCATCCTATATATAGCACATATTTATAACCAATTATAATTTACAAAACGACCAGACTCAATTTACACAGAAATATATAGGCAATTCAGGCCATTCATATTTACCTACATACATGTTCATACCATTAATAATATTTTTACAAGACTGCCGACAGTCAAGCAGCCCAACTTGCTCCGGACATGTTATCAATACAAACACCATTTACAGTGCACATTAGAGTCACAAACATCAATATATTTTATTTGGATTATTATGGATTAGCTCGAGTCAATGCATAGCTGCCTGCATGGAGGTCTGACCAGCTTCCCTGTCCCTGCTGAGGAAAAGCATTCCAACAGCATCATGCTGCCATCACCAGGTTTGAATGTGAATGATGGTTTCAAGATATGGGGTTCCATTAGTGCCAAAAATATGTATATGTGTCTATGTATATGTATATGTGCTGTGCTTATGTCTATGTTAAGTGTATATGTGAGATGTATATGTTAGATGCTTATGTTAAGTGTATATGTTAGATGCTTATGTTAGATGTACATGTTAGATAGATGCCTATGTTAGCCCCCCCCCCCCCCCCCCCCCCCCCAAAAAGAAAAAACTAAACAGATGGGGGTAGTCATTATATATGGAGAGCTCATTAATTCAAATGAAAAGAAACACTATTATAATATTCATAAATACTCCATCCAATAAATAAATGTCCCCATGAAATAAACAAAATATATAATAGAAATAATCTTTTTTTACTTGTGTCAGGTATTTACTTACTTCCAGATTTATGCATTTAAGATTTTACAATTTATTTCAAGATTACTCTATTTAATAATGGTATTTTATTTTTGATACTTTTATTTAGTAAAGCTACTTTAGGTGGGACTTTTATTTTTTAACCCCATTGTGTCTAGCAATCTTCAATGAAAATCCATGCTCTACATCAGACATCTTCAACATGGAGGTGACACCATATCTGTACTTCGGTAACCCCACACTGGAATAAAATAAAAACAGTTGGGGCAAGTCACTATAGGCTTTATTTGCAAGAATATGTTCCTTAAAATAATGAAATAAATCCACAACCAAAACTGCTCATCTCACAAATTACAAACATTTTGCAACCATAACTGACAATCATGAAAATAACTTTTTTTCATTTTAACTGAAAATGCATTATTTTATTTTATATTGCAGACAAACTTAAACTGATGTCAATGAAACTAACCTTTGACCTCACACACTAGAACAACACAAACAAAACAAAAAAAATCAAGTTTGATTCTAAGGAATCCAAACGTTGGAGCCTGTATCAGGCCAGACTCCATGTAGAGCACAAAGCTGTCATAGGTCTGGTGGACGGGGAGGCGCAGAGTGACCTCGCAGGTGTTCGCCTCTGGATACAGAAAAGTAGTTATGCTTTAAAAGACAGGATGAACTGGATTTTCAAAAGAACATGAAGTCACTAGCAGTAGCAACTCAGCTGATGCCCCCTCCTTTTTCATTGGACCTCTTTTAAGGACCCTGTAATCATTGTTTGAATTTTGTTATTTTGGGAAAATAAAACCCATTTTCCTTGAAAATTCTTTCGTGTGTCCTCATGCTTGACCGACCCGGTCCCTCACATCATGGAATATTCGTCGAGCAGGTGTAGACAACGGCGACTACAGGAATCTGGGACAGATGATAAGTGTGGCCCTTGTCCATGGAGGAATCAAGCCCTTATTTTTTTCCCGGCGATTATACCACAGCATAGCCAGTCGTCCGACACCCCCAGCCACTCTTGAAGAAGTGGATGACAGAGAACTGCAGGAGCAACTGCAAAGGGTAGGTAATACTGTTATATTTGGGTAAATTGAGTATGAGACCAGGAGGGCATTGAAAAAAAGTCTATAAGCTGTGGGGTCATGACATATTGGAACTGAAATTGCTCACAAATATCACATTTGGTCATCCAAATAAGCTTCCTTGAATGGCTCAAATTAAGTGTATGTTTATTATTTCCCCATTTGCTGTTACACAGGTAATAACTGCAGAAACTCTGGCAGAAGCACGGGATGCCATAATGGAGGCTTCAGGTTCTCTTTGTCTTCTTGGCTGTTCTGCGGGTCTCCGAAGTCTGGATGAAAAGGAGTACTTTACACAACAAGCTCTAAGGGCATATGTCGAAGGAAGGACACAGAAAGCTTTGGAGCAGTAAACAAAAACGAAATTTTATATTTGATCTTAAATATTATGTTTTATGTCAAAGTGGGAAAATGAGATGGCCCATTTAAATTTATGCAATTGAACATAAGTAAGAGCTTTTCTTTGGTAAACACTCTTGTAATGACTTCAAAGAGAGATTTTACTTGTTTACATTTTATATGTTCTGTATATGTCTTATATGTTCTGCTTCATGCAGGAACGTTATGATATGAATGTTCTGTGTAGGTTTCTAATTTATATATTCTGCTACACCTTGTATTTCCTTTAAATTACTTTGCCAAAGCGGAAACAGCAAATCTAAACATTTTAAGTTATTCTTGCCAGGTCATACATGAAAACTAACACAAAATGCCTTGCTTTCTTCTGTTTGGTTAGATTTGTGGATGGGATGAATGCCATGGGCCTTGCTGAAAAAATAAGAAGCCACATAGAGGAACTGGAACCACTATTTGTGGGTGGACCCAAAGCCATTCAGCTCCAGGACCTCCTGGATCTTTTCAGTGTATCTTTTGCTGAACCAGGAAGCAACAGGCGCAGAGCACAGAACCAAACAGCCATGTTGTGGAATGACTGGCTGATTGAGGTGGATAGTATGGCTTCACATTGGATGCTTCAATTATACCCTAATTTTCCTTGAGGCATTTGATGAGCGTGCCTAATTAGAATTATTAATCTTTGATAATGACTTTTCTATTTTTTTAATGAACTGTGTTAGATTTCATGCTTAAATTTTTAGACCCACCCTTCTAAGAGACCAACTAACATGAATAAGACTGTAATCTGTACAGGACATTTTCAATTACAATAGATGTATCAACTCTTTAAAGAAGCAATAAGCGTAATTTCACCACAAGGTGGTCTGTTGAGCACTGTCTGTGGAGCTAAACATAAGCTACACATCTCTCTACCTCCACTCCAGCTGGAGTGGAGGTAGTGTTTTATTGTTTACTCAACATACAGGTATTGCATTGCTCAGAAGATATTTGTAGATTGAGTGCATTAAAAGATCAATACTTAAATATCAAAATTACTTTACTGTAAATGCCATCTCTGTTTTAATGTCCAGCCTTTCTCATGTATGTAGTTATTGTTATGAAACCAGTTAAAGAATCAATTGATAATTAGGACACTTAGAAACCACAATATAATGTCAATGTAACATTTTTTACTTTCTGTGTTTTACTTTTTATAGAGGGAACGCGACCAGTGACACTGGAACAAATATTAGTGTTTGTTTCAGGATTGAACTCAATCCCCACACTTGGGTTTCCCCGACGTCCAACCATTGAGTTTCTTCAATGTGATGATGGCAGTAGAAAACTTTATCCAGAGGCGAACACCTGCGAGGTCACTCTGCGCCTCCCCATCCACCAGACCTATGACAGCTTTGTGCTCTACATGGAGTCTGGCCTGATACAGGCTCCAACGTTTGGATTCCTTTAGAATCAAACTTGATTTTTTTGTTTTGTTGTTGTTGTTCTAGTGTGTGAGGTCAAAGGTTAGTTTCATTGACATCAGTTTAAGTTTGTCTGCAATATAAAATAAAATAATGCATTTTCAGTTAAAATGAAAAAAAGTTATTTTCATGATTGTCAGTTATGGTTGCAAAATGTTTGTAATTTGTGAGATGAGCAGTTTTGGTTGTGGATTTATTTCATTATTTTAAGGAACATATTCTCGCAAATAAAGCCTATAGTGACTTGCCCCAACTGTTTTTATTTTATTCCAGTGTGGGGTTACCGAAGTACAGATATGGTGTCACCTCCATGTTGAAGATGTCTGATGTAGAGCATGGATTTTCATTGAAGATTGCTAGACACAATGGGGTTAAAAAATAAAAGTCTCACCTAAAGTAGCTTTACTAAATAAAAGTATCAAAAATAAAATACCATTATTAAATAGAGTAATCTTGAAATAAATTGTAAAATCTTAAATGCATAAATCTGGAAGTAAGTAAATACCTGACAAAGTAAAAAAAGATTATTTCTATTATATATTTTGTTTTATTTCATGGGGACATTTATTTATTGGATGGAGTATTTATGAATAATTATAATAGTGTTTCTTTTCATTTTGAATTAATGAGCTCTCCATATATAATGACTACCCCCATCTGTTTAGTTTTTTCTTTGGGGGGGGGGGGGGGGCTAACATAGGCATCTATCTAACATATACACTTAACATAAGCATCTAACATATACACTTAACATAAGCATCTAACATATACACTTAACATAAGCATCTAACATATACACTTAACATAGACATCAGCACCTAACATACACAGCATACATAGACATAAGCACAGCACATAAACATATACATAGACACATATACATATTTTTGGCACTAATGGAACCCCACAGTCCGGGGGTAATTTGAGCCCTCTGAATAATTTTGTGTGGCCACTTACCATGGTTCAAGAATGGTACAAATTTGGCTCTCTGGCAAATGAAGATGATGTAAATTTTTAGGATGAGATTTCACAGAAAAAAATATCTTAAAGAGAAACGTTTAGGTACAAAGTATTTTTCTTTATTAGCCATGTTTTGTTTTGTTTTTATTTGGAGGGGGGGGGGGGGGTGGGGTCTTTTATTTTGATAACATAGTACGTAAGACGGGCCACAAGCAGCAGGTGTTGTGCGAAATTCTGTTCGCTGAAATATTCTGCTCCTCCTGAGCGCGCAATGCAGCCAGAGAGGCGGATCCGAGCGTCTTCACAGCTTTTCTGATCGATTTGTCGGTAAAACGACGAAACGTATTCAAGTCAATGTTGTTACTTTATTTTTAATCAAAAAAAATATCAGAAAAGCTGTGAAGACGGTCGGATCCGCCTCTCTGGCTGCAGTGCGAAATACAATAGAAAACATTCAATCCAAAATGTTTTTGTACACCTTTATTTTTTTCCTTCATGCAATTATTTTATGTTTAATTTATTGCTGAGTGGGTAACAAAAAAATCACGTTAAAATTACAAAAGTTTTTGAACTAAGAAATGTGATCATTATGGCCTCCGGAGCAAGAAGTTTGGACACCACTACCATGCGGTCATTGGTTAAAGAGATAAAAACTGCTTCCTCACCTTTCTCGCTACAGCTTGTTCACCAGAGGCTCCCTACCGTTGACCAATCAGAAGCAGGAACACGTGACCATCATAAACAGGAAGTAACTACAAGCTGTCCTGTTGCCGCAGTACCGTTCGAGGGTTCCGAGGTCGTAGTCGAAGTAACACCAACAAAACAAAAACCCGCTCTGTACTGCATAAATGTAGTGAGAAACTATCTCCATTTGACAGAGAAAGAATGACGACTTGACAGAGAAGGTAAGCAGTATATTACTGACGTGCTACATAAAACTGTAGACTATAGCGGCTGTAACTCATTTAAGCTGTCCCATGGTGATATATTGTCTTTGTAAATCGCGTAGAAAGTTTACATTATCAGGACTGGGTACTGTTAAGAATTTAAACTAGGATCCGATTTAAAAAGGTTATGTTTTATCACGGTTTTTATATGTGTTATTCTATTTACCTCGTTGTTTTGAATGTTGAAACGTGTTTTATTTTTTTAAGCATCAGATGCCTGCACATTTCTTTCACTTACACTGTCTTATCTTCTGATTAATTATGAGACCCATTACGATCATAATAAATTGCCTTTAACCAATTTTTGCATGTTTCAGCCTGGATAATTTTTGAAATAATAATAATTATATATAAAAAAAGAAATGTTCCTAAATGACAAAGCAAATAAATTGTTAAAATAAACTAGAAATGCAACGATCAGACTTTTTCTGGCAGATATACAGGTCCTTCTCAAAATATTAGCATATTGTGATAAAGTTCATTATTTTCCGTAATGTCATGATGAAAATTTAACATTCATATATTTTAGATTCATTGCACACTAACTGAAATATTTCAGGTCTTTTATTGTCTTAATATGGATGATTTTGGCATACAGCTCATGAAAACCCAAAATTCCTATCTCACAAAATTAGCATATTTCATCCGACCAATAAAAGAAAAGTGTTTTTAGTACAAAAAACGTCAACCTTCAAATAATCATGTACAGTTATGCACTCAATACTTGGTCGGGAATCCTTTTGCAGAAATGACTGCTTCAATGCGGCGTGGCATGGAGGCAATCAGCCTGTGGCACTGCTGAGGTCTTATGGAGGCCCTGGATGCTTCGATAGCGGCCTTTAGCTCATCCAGAGTGTTGGGTCTTGAGTCTCTCAACGTTCTCTTCACAATATCCCACAGATTCTCTATGGGGTTCAGGTCAGGAGAGTTGGCAGGCCAATTGAGCACAGTGATACCATGGTCAGTAAACCATTTACCAGTGGTTTTGGCACTGTGAGCAGGTGCCAGGTCGTGCTGAAAAATGAAATCTTCATCTCCATAAAGCTTTTCAGCAGATGGAAGCATGAAGTGCTCCAAAATCTCCTGATAGCTAGCTGCATTGACCCTGCCCTTGATAAAACACAGTGGACCAACACCAGCAGCTGACACGGCACCCCAGACCATCACTGACTGTGGGTACTTGACACTGGACTTCTGGCATTTTGGCATTTCCTTCTCCCCAGTCTTCCTCCAGACTCTGGCACCTTGATTTCTGAATGACATGCAGAATTTGCTTTCATCCAAAAAAAGTACTTTGGACCACTGAGCAACAGTCCAGTGCTGCTTCTCTGTAGCCCAGGTCAGGCGCTTCTGCCGCTGTTTCTGGTTCAAAAGTGGCTTGACCTGGGGAATGCGGCACCTGTAGCCCATTTCCTGCACACGCCTGTGCATGGTGGCTCTGGATGTTTCTACTCCAGACTCAGTCCACTGCTTCCGCAGGTCCCCCAAGGTCTGGAATCGGCCCTTCTCCACAATCTTCCTCAGGGTCCGGTCACCTCTTCTCGTTGTGCAGCGTTTTCTGCCACACCTTTTCCTTCCTACAGACTTCCCACTGAGGTGCCTTGATACAGCACTCTGGGAACAGCCTATTTGTTCAGAAATTTCTTTCTGTGTCTTACCCTCTTGCTTGAGGGTGTCAATAGTGGCCTTCTGGACAGCAGTCAGGTCGGCAGTCTTACCCATGATTGGGGTTTTGAGTGATGAACCAGGCTGGGAGTTTTAAAGGCCTCAGGAATCTTTTGCAGGTGTTTAGAGTTAACTTGTTGATTCAGATGATTAGGTTCATAGCTCGTTTAGAGACCCTTTTAATAATATGCTAATTTTGTGAGATAGGAATTTTGGGTTTTCATGAGCTGTATGCCAAAATCATCTGTATTAAGACAATAAAAGACCTGAAATATTTCAGTTAGTGTGCAATGAATCTAAAATATATGAATGTTAAATTTTCATCATTACATTATGGAAAATAATGAACTTTATCACAATATGCTAATATTTTGAGAAGGACCTGCTGATTCAGAGTTTAATTCCAATTTTTGTTCTATATCAAACAAAGTTGGACACATTTTTTCATTTTCTCCAACTGACAGCATATTCCTTATTGCACCTTTTCAGGGTTTAATAAAGATGACCTGAAGGTTGGATTGCTTTAGTTCCTGTTGGATTCAAACCTGTTACAACTATCAGGAAATGTTCGTATATGTCTTTTATCCTTAGAATAAAAGATCAGAATTGGTACTGGAGTTGGAACTGGAAGCTCAGAGCTACCTAAACGCACTGAGCTTGGTATTGGCCAAATTTGTTTATAGACCAAAAACATTTGGAGTTCTTTATTTTGACACATTTAGTGAATAGCAAAAAAAGAAAAACAAATTAGATTTAGTTTTTGGCCTGCAGGTTACCAGTCAGAAGGTATCAAGAAAAATTGTGTGATTCTGATCTCGGGCATAATGAGCGGTGCACCACTGTCACCGAAAGACCAGCCACATGCTTCTCCTGGAGATGCCAAATACCCTTTTTCATAGACTTGGTGGAAGTGGAGCTCCCATTACTGGTCACGCCAGAAGGTGATTCTCCATAGTGAGATACTCTAGTTAGGGTTGAACAGGAACAAACCTTCTTTTTCTACACCTGTTAGGATTTCTCTTCGCAGGCGCTTATCTTGTGAGTATTTGGACCTTAGGTTGAAAATCAGCAACTCTACCGAAAGTATTTATCTATAACCAAACAGTCCAATAATGGCTGTCTATAGTTTTTAATTGTATTATATAACTATAGCCATTACAAATAAAGCAGTTCAATTCAACATAAACATATTTTTGGATTATTTATAAAAGACTTTTATTTAATTTTCATGCATAAAGCATCAGAATCTCAACCTTGCACGGCAGTTGACCAGCTCCGTGCACATCTATAACTGCATGCTCTGTGAGAGTATGTGAAGCGTTTTCATCTAAACCTCTGTGCGGTGACAAGAATGACTGTTTAAGTGTTGGTGGGAACCATCGGCTGCAGTTAAAGTGACATAACCTGAAATTCCATCGGTCACAGGGTGCAGTCACATGTCTGCTGTTCTGTTTTTTATCTTAGAGAATGATTAGCTTTGGTTAAACTAAGCTCATCAGATGCAGGGGAAGAAGCTTGTTTGTACATGTAATAAACTGTACAATGTGTTGTGTCTGGCTACTTGTGTCACATGTACACAATAAGAAAAGGCCAATGTTTTTTGTCCCCTGCTGTGTCTGATGTCTCTGTGGTAATCAGGAGAAATGGAGCAGTTCTTCTCACTTAGTCATGGTGATCTGCAGTAGTTATGGACCCCACCACGTCCTCCACTTACGTTTATGGCAGGTCTGCTGCCAATGACCACTTGGAAGACTGGGATCTCCTCCCTTCTGTATCTGCTGGTTCTCTGAGCCAAGAGGTGTGCAGTGAGGATCAGGGGACAGAGGAAAAAAGTAAATTTAAATCCAGGTTGGTCTCAGCATGGAACAGCGTCAAATACGGTCAGTTTTTATTTTTTCCTACATGTATTTGTTTTGGTTTTGTTTGTTTTTTTTTAGTTGCTTAACCCTTTGTTTTTATTCATCAGGCTGGTCCTTGAAGCAGAAATCAAAATTTAACAAGAGCTCCCCACTTTTCATGCTGGGGAAGACGTACAACCTCAAAGATGATGGTAAGAATTTGATGAAGATCAACCAAACATTTGGCCCTGAGACTTTTCATAATATTTGAAAAGTTTGAGTTAATTCTCTTTAACTTTTTAGGAGACAAAGAGCGTTTCCGTCGCTCCTTTGCATCCTTCCTGTGGTTGACGTACAGACGGGGCTTCCCTCAGCTGCCTGGCTCCTCTCTGACCACCGACAGTGGTTGGGGGTGTGTTCTGCGTACGGGCCAGATGCTGCTGGCACAAGGCCTGCTCATACACCTGATGCCACCAGGTGACAACAAACATGCAAATATAATTGAATGAGAGTCAAGGAAAATGGAAAAATACTCTTTCAGTTAGCTGTTTAGATAAAGTTGTTGATGTGACAGTCAAATTTTGTTTTTGAAACTTTATAAAATTTGTATTTAACTTAATTTTTTTCATTTTATACATCCTACTGTTGTGTGAATGCCTTGCAAACTGTATTTTGGGCCAGCCACAGTATTTTGTTGATTTATGGGTTTTACCTTACAATCTATATGTTTTTTACTATTTAAATGACACTCATGGTTAAAGAGAGACTGTACTGACTGCTGAGGCTCCCCGCCTGAATGTGACCATGCCTGCACACTGTGCTCAGATGTTCACCAATTGAAACAGTGGGCGTTAAATTTTATGACCTTCAGAAAAAAACCCACATCGGTTTTCCTTTAAAAGAAAGAACCCTTACTCAAACATGCCATGAGCCGGACTATCACTGGGTCAAACTAAATAGAGAGTAAACATGTTAGCGTTAGCCTCGCACCAAAAACAACTGCTGAAAATTTTGATAGCAGGAACAAGATAGCAGCTCTATGTTTTGAGTCAGATATATTTCTCATGTGGAAAGAATCTATGATGGCATTAGGAGAAATGTTGCCGGAACATTTTGGTAGCTTTCTTAACAGAGTTAACATAAGTTGGAGCGGCATGTTAAGGCTTTCCTGTTGAAACTCTAGTTGGGACAAAATATCTGTCGCTGTCAAGAAAAATTGATTGTAGAGATTGCAGCATCCAGAACATCTTTGATGGAGTCAGTAAGTGGTATTAAACTGGGATTTGATAGCAGAAAATGCTTATTCAGAAATGACTCAGATTAGTATCGGGGACAAAACAAATATAAACCTCAGTAGCAGACAGTGTAGTCCAGCTGGACACTTATGGGCATTATGAAGCCATGTTTACTGCTCTCTTCTTGAAGTTCTTGATGATCCAGAAACCTCTTCTAGTTTTCAAGGGTCGGCTTTATTCAGTGTGAAGTGATGAGGACTGCTTGCTTTTCTTCCGTGGCGACTGTTGCTAACATAACGGGACAATTTTCAGCACATCTGCCTCTTTCTTTTACAGCAGGAATTAACTAGATCATATAATTTCAGCCAGACTCTCATGGCATGAACATAAGCATCCTATTGCTTTGCAAAATTATAATAAACAAAACAAAAACAGTCACTACAACACTGAAGCTACAAAGTTTAGGAAACTCTTTAAAAAAAACTTTTCACCATGCCTCTGCATGATTCTAATTAAGTGGCATAAAAAAAACAAAAAAACATCTTCACTCTTCTTTACATCTTTCAAGGTTGGACTTGGTCTTTGAGATACTGTGCCGTCAAAGACGACTTGGACCTGCTTCAACCTGCAGATAGCGCCGAGTGTGGATGGATGGCAGAAGAAGGGAGAAATAGGAGGGGGCGAAAAGTGAGCGTTGGTTCCCTCCTGGACAGACCCACAGAGGGCACCCACAGAAGGGTGGTGTCCTGGTTTGCAGACCACCCCGCAGCCCCATTTGGCATACACAACCTGGTAGAGTTGGGTAAAAGCTCAGGGAAGAAGGCCGGCGACTGGTACGGTCCTTCCATTGTGGCACATATCCTGAAGTGAGAAGTGAATTACTGACTCTCAGCTTTTGGAGTTTCTTGAAGATTTTTCCAACTTGAACAGTTAATATGATCCTGTTTCAGGAAAGCTGTGACGTCTTCGGTGGACCTCCCCAATCTAGTTGTTTATGTTGCACAGGACTGCACTGGTAAGCGATTTCCCTGATAGTTTTGTTAACTAGAGATACACCGATCAGACTTTCCCTTGCCTATACCGATTTCCTGTTTTTTTTTATTGTCTGACCTGCCAATTCCAATTTTGAGTGACTCCAATGTTTTTTCTAACAACTATAACACTTAAAACAAATGTGCGCTGCAGGTTTTTTGATAGAGGTTGTAGTTGTTGTAGGAAATGAAAAGTGTACAAGATTATCCCAATTAAAGCATAAATCAGTATGTGTCTAAACTTTATTTGATTTTTATTCAAACCAAAAAAAACAAAACTATGAATCATAGTACATTTATTGATGTTTTTATAGCTTACAAATAGTGGGATTTCTCAGTTTTAAATGCCTTTTAATGAATGAGGGAAAAAACTGCTGATCAATGGAAAATTGTCAGATTCCAGTCTCGGGCTGTCTGATTGGTGCATTTCTACTCGTAGCTATTAAAAAAACCAGAGTAACCGTTTTAACTTGACATGCTGTGGTTCAATGTATTTTTCTTTTAGTCTACCTACAGGATGTAAGGGGGTTGTGTGAACGGCCCCATCCTCACGGCTGGAAGTCTGTCATCGTCCTGGTTCCTGTACGGCTCGGAGGACAAGAACTCAATCCCTCCTACATTGCCTGCATCAAAGTATTTAAGCCCTATTTTAATATTTAAAAAATCCAAGTGTGCCCAGACTAGTGGTGCACTAATCAATCAACCAGAGGTCAGATTCAGACAAATTTACAATTGATCAGCTCTGATTGGTGATAAACAAGTTAAAACGGGGGGAAAAATCTAATTGTTTTTCTGTTAATTTCATGCAACAATACTAGGGACTTGAACTCTTTTTCATCTATAAACCTATCAACCAACTGCATCTACTTTAATGTGCTTTCTGTGAGTTGAATCCAATTCAGACAAAGGTAGGTATTCATTGGTGCATTAACTGTGATAATCCTGTAAGTCCTTCCTTTTCTGTTAGATTTAAGACTACTACCTCTATTGGAGAACTTGAAGCACATTCTTTCTTCTTCCTAAGGCCTAGTCCACACAAAAACAGCATCATGTCAAAAACGATATAAAAGAGCTGTGCATCTACACGAGTTCATGTAGCACCACTGAAAACGCTGTTGTATCTATGCCAGGCCCATTGGTTGCGCTCTGACTGCCACAGAAACCCACCAAAAAAAATATTTGAGTCTGTCTCCAGGTTTTAGAAATGATAATTTTTGGTCTCTCAAAATACCCGATCAGTGTGGACGCAACACCTAAATGGTAAAATACCTTTGTCGATGCACCTGAGCCCGTCTCCACGTGGATGGGTTGTTCTGTCAAGTCAACATACTGTGACAGATCGGCATACATGTAGTACAGACTTAGAGCTATATCTGTTAGACAGGCGTACCTGTTACACCAAACCAACTCCTAACTCAAACACCATCATGTATTTAGCATTTGACACCTGTTTGCTGAACGGATGGTTCCTATTCACATGTTAGAATAATTCTTCAATGCACATATGCTTTAACGCAATATATGCTACTCTGATAAATATGCTGAGATGACAGAACAGGGGGCCTTAGTCCTTAGAACAAAAATCAGCATGTCAGACCTCATAGAAAATTGCATCGGTGAAGAAAAGCCTGATATGTATGTCTCTACTTACCTTCTACATGTATCTTTTTTTTCTACAGAAACTTTTGATGCTGCAGTCCTGCATTGGGATCATTGGTGGCAAACCAAAGCACTCTTTGTTCTTTGTTGGCTTCCAGGGTATGCTTGGTGACATTATGACCGTAGTTCCCATCTAGCTGATCACTTAAAAAACAAACATATTTTATTTTTATTTTCCTTCCACCCCTGCTTCGATAAAGATGACCATCTGCTGTACTTAGACCCTCATTACTGTCAGCCTACAGTGAACATAAGAAAGGACAACTTTGCTTTAGAGGTACGAGGCAGCATTTTACTTCCTTCCCTGCTTATTATCTTCTGTCTTGTTTCTTCCCGTGAGACCTTAGTTTATCAAATATCAAAATATTGTAAAAATAATCAGGTTTAAATAAAATTAACTTGTAATTTCATGGTTGTTTGTTTAACTAATTAAAAAACAAATCTCTTGTTCCTGATTATTTTTTTCTAGTAGTCAAATCTTTAGCATTAAGTTCTGAGGTTCAGAAATAGAAACACATTACTGGCTAGAATAGGTTGGGATTATAGATTTAGCTTGAGGCACTGCTCTGAACAGTTTCAGCTGGATTGACTTCAGTCTGTATACAATTTCTGGCAAAAGTGTCCATGAGGCTTCACCTTTTTCCACATTTGTTTATGTTAGAATGGTTTTATGTTTAAAACCATCACAAAGTAGTGCATAATTGTAACAGGGCAGGCAAGGACTGTATTTATAAGAGGCAGCCAAGAGGCTCTCCCAGTGGTAACTCTGGAGGAGCTGCAAAGTTCCATGGTAGAATTTTTCATTATGTTAAGATTTTGTTTTGAACTCCACAAATCTGGCTATCTATAGGATAATGGTTTAGATCAAAGTAGGTTTATGTGTTGGCATGGCCCAGTCAAAGTTCAGACCTAAACCCAAATATGTATCTGTGGCAAGATTTAAAAATTGCTCTTCAGGTGACCGAGCTTGAGCTATTTTCTAAAGAATAGGCAAAAATGACAATCTCTAGAGCTGCAAAGTTGCAAGAGACATACCCCAGAAAGGACTTGGAGCTTTAATTGAATGACATCACATAAAATCCAAATAAATAAATTGACGTTTCTGATTCTAACATGACAAAAAGTGGAAAAGTTTAAGGAGTGTGAATACTTTTGCATATAAACGTAAATGTTAACCTGTTTTTCTCATCTCAAATCTCTCTTCCCTGTTTGCAGTTGTTTCACTGTAAATATCCAAGGAAAATGCCCATTTCACGCATGGACCCCAGCTGTACCATAGGTTTTTATGCACAAGGACAAAATGAGTTTGAGTGCATGTGCGCAGTTGTAAATGAGGTATGATTTTTAGATTGCCTTGCTTTTTATCAGAACTAACATTTTTGTTAAACTTTGACTCGCACCTATCATAAAGACATTTGCAGCATTGATGTATTTGGTTATGAATTCTAATGTGGTCCTCGTCTATTCCACAGGCTGTGTCCACATCTGCAGAGACGTACCCCATGTTTATATTTTCCGAGGAGAAACGTCGGGATGTGGAGGAGGAAAGCATCCCACGCACAAACAGCATCACTTACATCCAGAGAAATAATGAAGTGAATGATGAAGACAGCAACAGCGTAGATGAGTTTGTTCTTATATGAACAGTGAAAGGACAAAATCTGCTATGTTCATGTGAAATGTAAAGCTGAGGAACAAATGAATTCACAAACTGCTCTGTGCAACAAGCTCCAGGACGCAGGCAGGGACACACAGGGATACAGTCATTACTGCTGTATTTTTATTCATGTTTTGAACTCTCAGGAACAAAAAATGTTCTTGTCATTTCACTCTGAGGTTAATGTTGTACCATGAACAAACTAAAGAGAACTGTTACTGTGCAATATCTGTGTTTTATGGTCAGGTGGCCAGATAAGCTGCTCTTTATATGGACTGGAAAAGTGGATTCCTAAATTCTGATTCAGATGTGTTTAAGTGTAAAGAAGTTAATAAAACATGCTCTATATATGTGTTTCTCTTTGTCCATGGAGGATTGTTGTTGTTCCCATCTACTTAAACCATTGCACATCAGTTTATTTTACTATGCACTTAAGAATTTTTTTTTTATATTGAGGTTTTTAATCATACGAAGACCCAAAAATGGTGTTTAATTCAATTTAATTTTAGATTATTTTCAGAAGACCCCCTATTTCTATTCACACAGGTTCTGATCTGTGTTTGGACCAGCTAACTTATAAATTATGATAGATAATGACCTCTAGTTAAGCCACAATAACTCTAAATGACTCCTGCTGTTAGTTATATTGGAGTCACATAAACACGTTTCCTTAAAACATAGAAAATAACTTTAAATCCTTGGTATTCAAATGGAATAGGAAACATCCCCCTGGTAGGTACCGACTGAAGCCTGTGAAGTACCAAACGTTGAATGGCAGGTTTTTCTAACCCTTTCCAGACTGCTGGATGTCAGTGACTATTTTGTTTATATTGATTCTCTTTAGATCAGTTCATGATGTGTTGCTTTTTAAAAACCTTTTAGACTACTTTGTGTTGTCAGACCAGTTCTGAAGCAGTGATTTCTTGATTTCACAGGTCTGACAGTAATCAGGCCTGTTGGCGGCAGGTTAAATAGAACCAAAAGGTTGATCACAGTTAATGATTTAAGAAGGGGGGCGATTATCTTTCCAAAAGGGCCAGGGTTGAATGGTTAGCTTTTGTTCTCCTAATAGTGAAATGACTTTTTGTATTTACTCACATTATCTTTGACTGATATTAGATTTTCTTTGATGATCTAAACAATTTGCTACAAACAAAAGCAAAAACAGTAGTAATCTGCAAGGGGGCAAATACTTTTTCTAAGTCCCTGTTCAGCTTCTCCGGTACATGCTGCCCTGCACCCTCACAGAAGAACTGGAGAAACAATGTCACAAAGTAGGTAGTAGATGGAGACCACTTCCTGTAGCTCCACCATAGGTGATGCCCCCTGGAGTGACCTTTGATCAGAACCAAATGAATAGCTTCCTTCAACACAGTTAGGCCAGCTGAACAAGTTCTAATGCTGGCTGCCGAGGCAAAAATGAAAGCTTGCAGAGTTGCTTCCAATATCATTTTTTACAAACTATTGGGCCACAGAATAATTGAAGGATCACAGTTAATCCTGATCAGTGTTATGTGTACTCTGATTTTAGAAAAAGGTAGAAGGAGAGAAGGTGTAAAAAGAGAAAACAGACTTAAAGGTCTGTACAGGGTTGCAGAGAAGAAACGTTTTTTTTCTTTCTGCTCTCGGTGGAGGAGGACGCTTTTCTCTGTCTCCCGCACCCCCTCCCATAACTGCCCTGCTTCAGCTCTGTATCTTGTCTTCTTTTTGGAGCCTCTTCTTGCATATCTTCCAAATTCTGAGTTATGGATTTGGTCTCTCAATGCAATTGATCAAATTTTCTCAAGGAGAAGACAGGGTGAAGGAGAGCCCAACTTGTCCGGACTGGATGTTTTTCTCCGGATACACGATGGACTCCTGGCAGACGTGGAGGATTGTGTGTTTGTCGATAATGTCAGTCGAGGATGTGGAAGATGTGTATATAATTGGATGTTTGATATCAGGATTTCTGCTTTCTGGAGTCAGCTGTTATCTGGCATATCGAGAAATTCGGAAAACGTCAGCAGCTGTTCTGACAATTGTAAGGCTGCCTGGCATGTGTGATGGGATCTTCACGGTGATCAACACTCAGACTGAGATGTTATGTGAGTTGAATCGCAGACTGGATGTGATCCTTAGGATCGCAGGCAGGTCGCGGTTCCTGGACTCAGGGGTGAAATGGTATAAATCTTGGAAAAAGTTGTTCGCTCGGATCTGGCGAAAGACCAGGAACTTGGCTGTTTGGATTCGCCTTTGAGAAGCACCAGCGAGACTCTCAAGGCTGACGGAAAATTAAGAGTCAGCCTAACCCAAATAATTATTTTTTTTTCTGAATCTGGCTCCTCTGCACGGCCTTGATGGCTGCTATCTTCAACTTCTCCTGAAAGTTATGTAAACATGACGCTCTGCTCCCTCCATTCCCTGAGGACATCTGTGGACCTGCTCAGAACTTTGTGGCCGGTTGATGTACATTCCAACGTACCATCAAGGACAATGGCCTCTGTGACAGTGCTTCATGGACTTACTTGCACACACTCACTTGCACAGACACACATGCTCAAGATAAACATATGCACCCCCTCACACCACCTTCACGGTTCCCGGCATGATGTTGTTTTGTAAACTTGTTGCTTCTTTGTGCTGAGGTTTTTTACAATCTCAAACTGTATCCTGCTAAGGATAAAGTGTGAAATATGATTTTTTTCCCTCTACTTATCTAATGTGGCCTCTTTTCTCATCTAGCAAGGGCAGCGCCTGTGAGTGGGCAGCAAAGCCTCGGTGACCCGTACCCCCTTGTCTTCATGATGTATGTTTGGATGGGTTGTACTGGAATTCTAATTTCCCCTCGGGGATCAATGAAGTATCTTTGAATTGAATTGAATTGAATTGAATAAATGGTATTTGGTAACTGCTTTAGTTCATCTATGTCATGATGTCACAAATGTTTGGGAAACTTGGTCTTAAATCTGACTGAATTCCTGGAAGGAAAAATGTATCTCTAATTTACGTAAAATATGAGAACAAACCAGTGAGAGGCAATCTTTTAGAGAAATTCCAGACATGTGAACATGACTGTAATGACAATGATTTACTAGCATCCTTTAGGGAAAACAGCTAGATGCTGCATTTCTGCCCTGAGTATGTTATAATAAATAGATTCATCTTTCACTTCTGCCTTTGTGGTCTTCAGCATAGTGGCTAGATCTTTGCATGGCAGTCACTGAACTCTCAATTCCACTTTTTTGCAATCCCAAGTGCTACAAAGACAACTGTTTGTTTTTTTTCCTTTCTGAAATAATTGTATTTGGCTGTCATGCTCAGTTTGCACAGTCAAATTTACAAAACAGAAACAAATAAGTAATACTGAGGCATAAATTCTTGATGCAACAAGGTGACTCCTCCCAAGATGACCATGAGACCTGCCACACTGTATCTTCAGATCCTGGCAGGAAACTCGTGCTGGTCCATGTCCAACAAGTCCAATATAAGTCAGTCTTTTCCCTGTTCTGGTAGCCTTTATATATTGAGCATTTAGCATTGCAGTTTCAGCATGTGGTTTGTGTCTTTGTGTCCTTTGATGGTCCACACACCTTGCAACTCTTCCTCTTGCCACCGGCTGCAACCTAGAATACCAAATAGTCCATTAGTTCTGGAGTAATTTTATCTACAGGTCCTTCTCAAAATATTAGCATATTGTGATTAAGTTAATTATTTTCCATAATGTCATGATGAAAATTTAACATTCATATATTTTAGATTCATTGCACACTAACTGAAATATTTCAGGTCTTTTATTGTCTTAATACAGATGATTTTGGCATACAGCTCATGAAAACCCCAAATTCCTATCTCACAAAATTAGCATATCATTAAAAGGGTCTCTAAACGAGCTATGAACCTAATCATCTGAATCAACGAGTTAACTCTAAACACCTGCAAAAGATTCCTGAGGCCTTTAAAACTCCCAGCCTGGTTCATCACTCAAAACCCCAATCATGGGTAAGACTGCCGACCTGACTGCTGTCCAGAAGGCCACTATTGACACCCTCAAGCAAGAGGGTAAGACACAGAAAGACATTTCTGAACGAATAGGCTGTTCCCAGAGTGCTGTATCAAGGCACCTCAGTGGGAAGTCTGTGGGAAGGAAAAAGTGTGGCAGAAAACGCTGCACAACGAGAAGAGGTGACCGGACCCTGAGGAAGATTGTGGAGAAGGACCGATTCCAGACCTTGGGGGACCTGCGGAAGCAGTGGACTGAGTCTGGAGTAGAAAGATCCAGAGCCACCGTGCACAGGCGTGTGCAGGAAATGGGCTACAGGTGCCGCATTCCCCAGACCTGGGCTACAGAGAAGCAGCACTGGACTGTTGCTCAGTGGTCCAAAGTACTTTTTTCAGATGAAAGCAAATTCTGCATGTCATTCGGAAATCAAGGTGCCAGAGTCTGGAGGAAGACTGGGGAGAAGGAAATGCCAAAATGCCAGAAGTCCAGTGTCAAGTACCCACAGTCAGTGATGGTCTGGGGTGCCGTGTCAGCTGCTGGTGTTGGTCCACTGTGTTTTATCAAGGGCAGGGTCAATGCAACTAGCTATCAGGAGATTTTGGACCACTTCATGCTTCCATCTGCTGAAAAGCTTTATGGAGATGAACATTTCATTTTTCAGCACGACCTGGCACCTGCTCACAGTGCCAAAACCACTGGTAAATGGTTTACTGACCATGGTATCACTGTGCTCAATTGGCCTGCCAACTCTCCTGACCTGAACCCCATAGAGAATCTGTGGGATATTGTGAAGAGAACGTTGAGAGACTCAAGACCCAACACTCTGGATGAGCTAAAGGCCGCTATCGAAGCATCCTGGGCCTCCATAAGACCTCAGCAGTGCCACAGGCTGATTGCCTCCATGCCACGCCACATTGAAGCAGTCATTTCTGCCAAAGGATTCCCGACCAAGTATTGAGTGCATAACTGTACATGATTATTTGAAGGTTGACGTTTTTTGTATTAAAAACACTTTTCTTTTATTGGTCGGATGAAATATGCTAATTTTGTGAGATAGGAATTTTGGGTTTTCATGAGCTGTATGCCAAAATCATCCGTATTAAGACAATAAAAGACCTGAAATATTTCAGTTAGTGTGCAATGAATCTAAAATATATGAATATTAAATTTTCATCATTACATTATAGAAAATAATGAACTTTATCACAATATGCTAATTTTTTGAGAAGGACCTGTAGATTCTTAGCTGTAGTCTGCTTAATTTAGCTAATTCATCAAAATGTCCCGAAAGTGGGTACGACTGGACATTCTGAGACAAATGGCTCCATTTAGTACCTGAAACAGTTATAGAGGGACCAAAACCACAAAAATACAAATAATGAGCATCAGTCTTAGTCTAACTCTCTGTCCTAGATGGCTTCTGTGCCGTCTCTGACTTCAAATAGCTAAGTTTGACTCTTCCTCCCTCAGTAACAACTTATGGACTGAAGAGTTTAGTCAATTTGTCTTTTTTTTTTAGTTTGCGACCAGGCAGAAAACCGTCAGGGCTGCTGACTAGTTGAGTGCTCAGTGCATCTATTCTTTAATAATTTTTTAGGTGTAAAAACCTCACCTAGACTCCTCTGGACATTACTAGAAATTGTGGCTGTATAGCTCCATCTTTGCCTTTTTTCAGAAGGTATTTGGCTTTTCCATGTAGGCAGCTGCAAGTTGAAGTTGAGCTCTAACAGGTTGATTTTAGACCAGTGACTTGTGCATTGTTGCTTCTTTAACATTCTACCTAATATTCCTTCATCTTAGGGATACAGTTTGGGTCACATGGTTAAAGCTTGGACACTAGTGAGTGTTCCAACAGGACATTAAAACACACATCAAAAGCTCCTGGAATGGCCATGATATCATCTCAATTTATAATTTGTAGACAATTTTACAGCAGGGTACATAAAACTGGTATAACAAGGGAAATATTGTAAATTGATATATGTTTGATGGTTAATTGTCAAAATTTACTTTATTGCATAGAGTGATTTAATAACACTCTGTTACTAATATGATAGTGTTTGTGACAGAGGAAAAGAGAACATTAAAAGGATCAAATAGGTGTGGAAAAGTAGGTGGAAAATGAAAGTGGAATACTGATGGATTAATAACCAAGACGAACTGGGGATAAATAAAGGTCCTTCTCAAAATATTAGCATATTGTGATAAAGTTCATTATTTTCCATAATGTCATGATGAAAATTTAACATTCATATATTTTAGATTCATTGCACACTAACTGAAATATTTCAGGTCTTTTATTGTCTTAATACGGATGATTTTGGCATACAGCTCATGAAAACCCAAAAGTCCTATCTCACAAAATTAGCATATCATTAAAAGGGTCTCTAAACGAGCTATGAACCTAATCATCTGAATCAACGAGTTAACTCTAAACACCTGCAAAAGATTCCTGAGGCCTTTAAAACTCCCAGCCTGGTTCATCACTCAAAACCCCAATCATGGGTAAGACTGCCGACCTGACTGCTGTCCAGAAGGCCACTATTGACACCCTCAAGCAAGAGGGTAAGACACAGAAAGAAATTTCTGAACGAATAGGCTGTTCCCAGAGTGCTGTATCAAGGCACCTCAGTGGGAAGTCTGTGGGAAGGAAAAAGTGTGGCAGAAAACGCTGCACAACGAGAAGAGGTGACCGGACCCTGAGGAAGATTGTGGAGAAGGACCGATTCCAGACCTTGGGGGACCTGCGGAAGCAGTGGACTGAGTCTGGAGTAGAAACATCCAGAGCCACCGTGCACAGGCGTGTGCAGGAAATGGGCTACAGGTGCCGCATTCCCCAGGTCAAGCCACTTTTGAACCAGAAACAGCGGCAGAAGCGCCTGACCTGAGCTACAGAGAAGCAGCACTGGACTGTTGCTCAGTGGTCCAAAGTACTTTTTTCGGATGAAAGCAAATTCTGCATGTCATTCGGAAATCAAGGTGCCAGAGTCTGGAGGAAGACTGGGGAGAAGGAAATGCCAAAATGCCAGAAGTCCAGTGTCAAGTACCCACAGTCAGTGATGGTCTGGGGTGCCGTGTCAGCTGCTGGTGTTGGTCCACTGTGTTTTATCAAGGGCAGGGTCAATGCAGCTAGCTATCAGGAGATTTTGGAGCACTTCATGCTTCCATCTGCTGAAAAGCTTTATGGAGATGAAGATTTCATTTTTCAGCACGACCTGGCACCTGCTCACAGTGCCAAAACCACTGGTAAATGGTTACTGACCATGGTATCACTGTGCTCAATTGGCCTGCCAACTCTCCTGACCTGAACCCCATAGAAAATCTGTGGGATATTGTGAAGAGAACGTTGAGAGACTCAAGACCCAACACTCTGGATGAGCTAAAGGCCGCTATCGAAGCATCCTGGGCCTCCATAAGACCTCAGCAGTGCCACAGGCTGATTGCCTCCATGCCACGCCGCATTGAAGCAGTCATTTCTGCCAAAGGATTCCCGACCAAGTATTGAGTGCATAACTGTACATGATTATTTGAAGGTTGACGTTTTTGTATTAAAAACACTTTTCTTTTATTGGTCGGATGAAATATGCTAATTTTGTGAGATAGGAATTTTGGGTTTTCATGAGCTGTATGCCAAAATCATCCGTATTAAGACAATAAAAGACCTGAAATATTTCAGTTAGTGTGCAATGAATCTAAAATATATGAATGTTAAATTTTCATCATGACATTATGGAAAATAATGAACTTTATCACAATATGCTAATATTTTGAGAAGGACCTGTATTTCTGAAATCGCACACACACACCACAGGCCCACCACACTGCAACAAGAGACTTACTTCACAAACATGAGGTTGTGGTTGTGTGAGGTGTGCAGGTGGGACAGCTGGATGGTCTGCCATTCTTCTCATTGTGTCTAGAGAAGCCGGGGTCCTGGGCACATGTCTCCTATGGATGTACGGTGTCACCAGTGCCTTGCCTAGCTCCTCAAGGAAATGTTTCCTGTTTAGGAGCTTCCTCTGGTTCCAGTCTGGGTTGACTGTCATCCAGATTGTAAACGCATTATAGGCTGAGACATCCAGCATGTTGTAAAGGATCCCGAGTGGCCACTGGGGCATTCTTCTTTGACAGCTGTAGCAGGCCAGCAGCTTGTCTAGGTTGTCTACCCCTCCTTTGGTGGCCTTGTAGTCAAGCATGACCTCTGGCTTGCGGTCCTTCCTGGAACTTGTTGCTCTATCCCTGTGAAGAGCGCTCATGAGCACCAGATTTGTTTTATTTTTTTGGTATGTAAGATACCAGGGCAGTGTTGGCTGTGAACATAAAGTTGGAGGAATGGACTGGCCTTTTCTTGACAGTTAGAACCTCAAGTGGAAACTTTGTCCTATTTTTTTTTATTGTTCCATTGTCAGATTTTTTGTGAGAAGCTACTGTTCCGGGTTTTATGAGGTGAAGAAATTGTTACAGGTAATGTTGTGGCCACTGAGGCCTTGTGATTATATCTAGCACCACTTGTGCCCCTTGTTTTTTTTCAGCAGCTCTTCCTTCTGGCTTTCCTGTATAAATTTGCATGTTCCACGCATAAAATGAAACAGCATCACAGGCAGCCCAGATTTTGATGCCATACCTTGCTGGTTTTGAGGGCATATACTGCCTGAAAGGACAGTGGCCTCTAAACCCTACATGCTGTTCGTCCACAGTTACATTGGGCCCAGGGTTGTAAAGGTGGGCAAGCCGGTCCTTCCACTGGTCCCACACAGTGCGGATTGCTGCCAACTTGTCTCCCCGCCGTTTAAAAGGTCTTGATTCCCGGTTGTCAAATCTGATGATCCTTGAGAATACATGGAAGCTCTTCAGAGACATTGTGGCTCAAAAATTTGATCCGAAGACCATATGAAGAATGTGAATGTGTGGGGTATAGTAGCATGTGTGCTAAATAATTTTTTTTGTTTGTACATGTTTATCACACAAAATAATAAGGCCACTGCATTTCAGGTAGAAAAATAATTATATATGTACCTTTTTTCTTCTTGTAAAAATTTAAAATGAGTCAATTTGACCAGAATACCATACAAGAGTTAATGACAATAAATTAAGGATGCACTGATTGCTTGGCCATCCGATCGATTGACCCCACTTGCCTTAATTTTGGGTGATTGGTGATCGACCGAGACTTACATGTGAAACCGATCTTATTCACCGATCTTATCTGCACCTGCAAAGGTCTGAAAATCCCCGACTGTCCGCTTTTGCTTTGCCGTGAGAGAGGGATGACTGACAGACCCACCCACCAGGTCACAACGTCTGCAGGTGCGTGGTTCGCAACTGTTGACAACATAAGACTGGAACATGGAAGGTGTGTTGTGACCTTATGACCCCTGACAGTGTCAGTTATAAAGAAAATCGGTATCGGTCAAAGTCGGAATCAGCAGGTCAGTCTTTTTAAAGAACGGTAATCGGCCAGAAAACTGCATTTGGGGCAGCCCTACTCTGATGA
This sequence comes from Girardinichthys multiradiatus, assembly GCF_021462225.1. Classification (NCBI taxonomy): domain Eukaryota; kingdom Metazoa; phylum Chordata; class Actinopteri; order Cyprinodontiformes; family Goodeidae; genus Girardinichthys; species Girardinichthys multiradiatus. The sequence goes on from NC_061818.1 coordinate 12,886,072, forward strand.
TTCATTTATTTAATAGACAAAAGATATTAATTATTACTTATTACTATTATTATTGTTATAACCAAGTCATGGTTACAGTAAAATAAAAGCCCTTGCTTTCAATTCCCGCGCTTAAAAGTGTTCGATTTAGATTATTCCAAAATAAAAAAGTGCCTTTTAAGCTAATGTGTCAGGGCAAATCCTATTAATATTTTACAGTACTCCGTTTAAACCGGGTTCCCATCCCCCCACATCAGCTTCTCGTTCATTCGGGCATGTAAACGCGGAGCCTGTCATACGCAGCAGGGGGCGCTGCTGAGTAGCACAGCGCTGCTCAGAGAGACGGATGAGGGGGGTTAGTAGGAAAAAAACCAGCTGGGTAGGTCGCTCTTTGTTTCTGAATAGGGGGAAAATCAAGAGACGCTGCCACCGGTTACAACCCAAATATCAACATTCACATCTTGTGTAAGTACTTTAAGTGATTTTATCTGTATTGTTTATCTATGTTTGAACGTTTTTGTTTTGGTATACACGAGCTCTAGTGGATTCTTTCTTAGAGGAAAAGCCTGACCGACATTACAGTAGCGCTGCTGTGGCGCGGCAGAGCGCAATGAATGAAAATTGGTTTAGGAGAAGAACGGAGCGGCGAGCCAAGAGTACGGAAGGCGCATGGGATCAATCAGCTCTCACGATGAGTGATGCTCCAGACTTTCACATCGCATCAAATATGTCGCTAAAAAGGCTCGTTTTTCCTACTAACTGGCCTGGCAGAGCATGGCCGGGGAAGGCTAGCCGAACTAGCTCGCTAGCATGTTCGCAATCGTCAGCTTCTGATGTTGTTGCTTAGGTTTGTACTTCAGCAAACTGCTCTGAGTCAGCTGTTATCTTTACAGCTTTATCCATGACAATTATTCAACTGAACTAGATGTAGAGTTGTTATAAAAGAGCTGGTAGAACATTCAGTCAATGCTGCAGTTCAGACAAAGGGTTTAAATAGTCTCAATGTAACCTTATCTCTGAAAGCCGGCTAGGCCCAGCTAACATTAGCAATGTCTAAAACAGTTTAAATGGGTGAAAACCGGTACTGACTTGTATGTGTAAACACAGTAACAATAAAAGGGGTGATGCTTTTAATTTTATTTCTCATACGCTTCTGTTTACGTCCGTTTGTAGCTTAGTTGAATAAAAGGCCTCTTAGTTCCCCCCCCCCCTCTCTATTGTTTTGTTACACAAAGGGACATTTAAACAACTTCTGTCACATTAGCAGATCCTTCAACCTTAAACTTGTCGATGCAGCCTCTGCAGCTGTCCACCTGTCTGGGTTTTGACGTATAGAAAAGGACGTGGCGATATAAGGACATCAGGGATCTCATTTTATGCTTCCGATAAATTCAGATCGAAGTGGTGCAGACGAATAATATAAAGCATTATCTAAGAAACTTTCAGTACGCAAGAAGTATGGAAAAAAAAAAAAAGAAAAATATATTCTTTTCCAGATTTTATTCCTTATTCATGTGAAAAAAGTATCCATCTTTCTGTCTGCTGATCTATATCTCTGCCTTTTTGTCCACCCACCCACCCATCAATCCATCCATCCATAAATCCACTTTGTATTCAGAACTTGACCACTGCAGACATATCTACCAAAAAGGAAAACAGAAGTTTGGTGTTTATACCTCAAAAATGGCTGAGAAGGCACTGAGAACTGTGGAAGTTTAAATTAGGACGGTACCCTGTGATGATAGTTTGTTTATATTTATATCCTTTTGTCAAGAGACCAATCATTCACTTTTTAAGAAGGAAAAAAGAGAGACAAGATGGATGCATTAGTACAGTCTTTTACATATTTAAGCTTCACCGTATTAATAATATTGCTAAGCGTAGTTGTCAACAAGAGTTGTTTATCCCAATCTTGGCCATGTTTTCTACTTGTTTCTGTTCTTTAGGGGTACAAACTGCTGCCACACATTCCCAGTTTCTCCTGAGAGATGTCAACTCCTGACCCACCCCTGGGAGGGACGCCCCGGCCCGGTCCCTCCCCAGGTCCAGGACCATCTCCAGGAGGCATGATGGGCCCGAGCCCTGGTCCTTCACCAGGCTCGGCCCACAGCATGATGGGGCCCAGCCCGGGACCGCCTGGATCTGGACACCCCCATCCTGCACAGGGACCCTCAGGATATCCTCAGGACAACATGCACCAGATGCACAAAGTACAGTTTTTTTTCTTTATTAAAAGCAGTTACTCCTAATTGTTTAAAAACACTTTTATATAGGTCATTGTGTGTAATAATGCTTGCCCTCAAACCAAAACATATGCATGGAATACATATTCAAATTTTCAGTTCACAATTGCCTTATTTATGGTTCTGTATCTGAAACAGCCAATGGATCCCATGCATGATAAGGGAATGCCTGATGACCCTCGCTATGGTCAGATGAAGGGTATGGGAATGAGGCCCGGTGGACACAGTGGGATGGGACCCCCACCAAGCCCAATGGATCAACATTCCCAGGGTAACTCTTCGCCCTGTATTTGTTTTGATTTAGTTTATGTCATCAGTTTACTAGTAATTATTAAACATATGGAAATGGGCTATGTTTATGTAAACACACTTGTGGTTGCATATAGGTTTCTAGTTCCCATTATTGTGTGCTGATTTTGTACTAGTAGGAGTATGAAATATCATATCTGCTTCTCATGCTGCCGACATGCTGGACGAAGGAGAAACAGACGCCTTAGTGTGTGTGAACCCATCCGACCGGTTTCTCCTCCTCTGCTGTTGTTCATTTGGCAGTAGGAGTGAGAGCAGTGGGCAGAGCCAGAGGAGAGAGAGTGTGTATTACGGGCTTTACCTTTCAGATGAGGGCAGATGCATCTACAGAACCAAGCAGTTAATTACTGAGGGCACGATAAGAGAAAGGCACATGGTGTTTTTGATTCTCTTTTACGTAGATGTACGATGCCTTGCTAAAGTATTGACACCACTTGAACTTGTCATGTTACAAACACGAACCCCCTTCTACTTTATTGGGATTCTCTGTGATAATTGTGGAAGGACAGTGGTTACATGGTTTTCTTATTGCTTACGTAAGTAAAAACCTGAAAAAGGTGGCGTGCATTTGTTTTCGGCCCCATTTACTCTGATGGCAGTAAAAAAAATGTATGCAACCAAATCCCTTAAGAGGTTGCCTACGTTGTAAAATCAGTCCACTCTGTAATCAGGGTCTCTGCTGAGTCTTATATGGTCTCAAATACATCTGCATTTTTCAGACTTGATCCTGGAATTTGTTTAGTTACATCATAAATTTGTACATTTGTTCACTTGAGATGGTTCAACTGTTGTGAAGCATATTGTATACTCTAAGAAGGCACTGATGTTGTACCATTGGTGTAAAAGCTCTTGCCCGAATGCAGCTTTTAGGTTGGAAAAATTGCATATTAAGTCTTATAGCATTTCTAAAATTAACTTGATATTTTTTCTAACTCCTTTAGGTGTTGTATTTAGATAAACATAAATTCAAATTTACAGAAACCCTGATATTTTAGTTGTAGTGGCAGCATCTTGGTGTGGGGATGCCTCAGCAGGGATGGAGGAGCTGGTCAGAGTTGATCCATGGCAATACTGGAAGAAAACATGTTGTAGACGGCAAAACACTTGAGACTGGGGCTGAGGTTCCCCTTCCAGATAGGAACCGAAACATGCAAGCTGATCTGCTATAGAATGGTTTAGATCGAAGCATTAATATGTTAGAATGGCCAAGTCGAAGCCCGAACCTAAATCCATTGGAGACTTGAAAGCTACTGTTTACTGATGTTCTCCATCCATTCTGAGCATGTTTAGCAATGAATTTGTAACCATAACTGCACATTTTTTAGATATTTGTCTGTAAAAAATAGATTTTATAGCTTTCACAATAATAAACTACTTAGAAATAGGAACACGTTGCTGTTTGTCTTTTGGACCTCCACACTAAGGAGATTGAAACAGGATTTTATAAAGCTGAGCCCAGCTTAGAGGTTTAATTGTTTAAAGTTTGGACCACCTCATTACGGTTAGGTTTTCCAGCTAAAAGTTCCAGATTTTTGTTTAGTTTCTGCTCTAACATCTTGTTCAAGTTTCTGATCTCTTCTATCTGTTTCTAGGTTACCCCTCTCCATTGGGAGGTTCAGAGCACGCGCCTAGCCCTGTCCCAGCCAACGGTCCTCCCTCTGGTCCCGGGGTAGGTCCTATGGAGGGCAGCGGGGACCCTGCTCAGAATATGGGCCAACCAAACAGGGCCGGACCCCAGGGTCCAGGAGGACCGCCTGGTCCAGGAGTTGGGCCAGTCGGTGCAGGTGGACCCACTCCTTTTAACCAGAACCAGTTACACCAACTCAGGGCCCAGATTATGGCCTACAAGATGCTGGCTCGCAATCATCCCATTCCGGAGCACCTGCAGCTGGCTATGCAAGGCAAGAGGCCCATGCCTGGGATGCAGCAACAGCCAATGCCTAATATGCCGCCCTCCACAGGGCCCATAGCGGGCCCGGGTGCAGGGCAAGGACCAACTCAGGCCAACTACAATAGACCACATGGTGAGTTAAAGAAGCCCATTGTCTGTGTTTTTTCCAACCCATGGTGTTTATTTAGTAACACCGAAAATCTAGATAGTTTACTTAGCTGGATTTTCTTTATTTTATAGCTGTTGTATAGTTTCTGATTATCTATAAAACTATACATTATTTCTTGTTTTAGGTATGGTAGGTCCCAATATGGTGCCACCCGGACCTGCAGGAATTCCTCCTGGTATGCAAGCCCAGCCTGCCAACGGACCTCCCAAATCATGGCCTGAAGGTACACCTGGTCATGGCTATCTTGCTTCTCACGTAGCACCTTTATTATAACACTAAGATGCATTTATGTGCTAAAAAGAAATGGCTAATTGTTCTTTTTCAGGACCAATGGTGAATGCTGCTGCCCCATCCAACCCTCCTCAGAAGTTGATTCCACCTCAGCCTACCAGCAGACCTTCACCTGCTCCGCCGTCCGTGCCTCCAGCTGCCTCCCCAGTAATGCCCCCACAGACGCAGTCTCCGGGGCAGCCTGCGCAGCTCCCTCCAATGATGCTGCACCAGAAACAGAACCGCATAACGCCTATCCAGAAACCCCGCGGGCTGGACCCGGTGGAGATCCTCCAGGAGAGGGAGTATAGGTGAGGAAAGCAAAGGAGTAGCGTGGAATAACGCCGTTCCACATTTAAGCCAGTGTGGCATGTGTTCCTTCTGGTTTTTATTTCTGATCTCTGGGTTTTGTAAAGCTTTGACCGCTTCTGATTTCTCTATAAGTATTAGAACATAAAGAGACACAAGAACAACACGGAAATTGTTTTTTTTAAGCCTTCTTACTGTGAGTGGATATTTAATATTTATATTAGAAGCAAAGGAGACAATTTTTTTAAATATATTTAGGCATTTGTAAAAAAAATATATATATATATACACACACACACATACAGGGGTTGGACAATGAAACTGAAACACCTGGTTTTAGACCACAATAATTTATTAGTATGGTGTAGGGCCTCCTTTTGCGGCCAATACAGCGTCAATTCATCTTGGGAATGACATATACAAGTCCTGCACAGTGGTCAGAGGGATTTTAAGCCATTCTTCTTGCAGGATAGTGGCCAGGTCACTACGTGATACTGGTGGAGGAAAACGTTTCCTGACTCGCTCCTCCAAAACACCCCAAAGTGGCTCAATAATATTTAGATCTGGTGACTGTGCAGGCCATGGGAGATGTTCAACTTCACTTTCATGTTCATCAAACCAATCTTTCACCAGTCTTGCTGTGTGTATTGGTGCATTGTCATCCTGATACACGGCACCGCCTTCAGGATACAATGTTTGAACCATTGGATGCACATGGTCCTCAAGAATGGTTCGGTAGTCCTTGGCAGTGACGCGCCCATCTAGCACAAGTATTGGGCCAAGGGAATGCCATGATATAGCAGCCCAAACCATCACTGATCCACCCCCATGCTTCACTCTGGGCATGCAACAGTCTGGGTGGTACGCTTCTTTGGGGCTTCTCCACACCGTAACTCTCCTGGATGTGGGGAAAACAGTAAAGGTGGATTCATCAGAGAACAATACATGTTTCACATTGTCCACAGCCCAAGATTTGCGCTCCTTGCACCATTGAAACCGACGTTTGGCATTGGCATGAGTGACCAAAGGTTTGGCTATAGCAGCCCGGCCGTGTATATTGACCCTGTGGAGCTCCTGATGGACAGTTCTGGTGGAAACAGGAGAGTTGAGGTGCACATTTAATTCTGCCGTGATTTGGGCAGCTGTGGTTTTATGTTTTTTGGATACAATCCGGGTTAGCACCAAACATCCCTTTCAGACAGCTTCCTCTTGCGTCCACAGTTAATCCTGTTGGATGTGGTTCGTCCTTCTTGGTGGTATGCTGACATTACCCTGGATACCGTGGCTCTTGATACATCACAAAGACTTGCTGTCTTGGTCACAGATGCGCCAGCAAGACGTGCACCAATAATTTGTCCTCTTTTGAACTCTGGTATGTCACCCATAATGTTGTGTGCATTTCAGTATTTTGAGCAAAACTGTGCTCTTATCCTGCTAATTGAACCTTCACACTCTGCTCTTACTGGTGCAATGTGCAATCAATGAAGACTGGCTACCAGGCTGGTCCAATTTAGCCATGAAACCTCCCGCACTAAAATGACAGGTGTTTCACTTTCATTGTTCAAACACTGTGTTTCTATATATATACACACACAGTATTATCTTCTGTATAGGCATGCTGGTTATGTTGTATAACTGCTTGTAATTTAGGATATTTTGATTCATTTTAAAATATTTTTAACATTAATACTTAAGAGTAAGGATAGCACACAGCAACAGTTATTTGGAAATGAAAATTCATCACAGAACAAAGAGGTCCGAGCAGAAGATAGGCAGATAAGCACTCAAACAAGAAGTTCTTCAGTATTGTTACACAACCAACATGTCACATTTAAAGGTTTGTTATGTTAGAAATCAGCCTACCAGCATCAGGTTCTCATCTGTTCTGATCAGAGGCTGCAGCAGGCTGAAAACTTCTCAGCTGAAGATCTGAACCAGAGATTCACACGGAAGTCCCTGTGACCGGACTGCCCCTCTTTCTTTTCTTTAGTGTTGCTCTGTGCTGCCCAAGTTGCTTTTTAAGTCCTCCTCTTCCGGTGCTTTGCCAAACACAAGGTGTCGCTGTAGAGAAGGTAATGCTAATACACAGCAGGAATATGCAGAAGAAGAATGAACAGGAAGTTCACTCTGAGACAATAACAAACAAATAAAAGCTTAGTAAATATTCAGCAGTTTTTAATAAACGTATTTAAAGTCATGCTATCAGTAGTTGTGGATACCCTGCTATACCCTAATACCCTGTTACCACCCAAACATCTTAGGTCAGCAAACAGTCTGAGTGTAAATCCCTGAGATTTCCTAAGGGCTGCAAACATTTTCAATTGGTAGGTCATTTTTAAATCCTTACTTATAGACACTGAAAATTTCTAGTGAGTTTTCACTAGCAGGAGCTTGCATATGGAAGTGCGTTAATGTCGGTGTGTGATACCCAGATACGATGTGTTCACTGGCCGCAAAAAGGTCAGGTTTTTTAATTTCTAACCATCCGGTAAACCGCTGTTAGAACATCACATGCATTGAGAAGAGGCATCTTTGAGAGGTGGTCAACTCTAAGTTTGATTGCTTATGTTAATGCAGTCAAGGATTACTGTCTAAATTATTTTACAAGGATCAGAGAAGGTTTTAAAAATTGAACAAAAACTACATTTTCTAATCTACAGAACGTTTTTGCCATCATTAGATACTAAAAACGGGGGCGTTTCGTTTCAGGCTACAAGCTCGTATCGTTCACCGCATCCAGGAGCTGGAACACCTGCCCGGGTCACTCGCCGGTGATCTGAGGACCAAGGCCACCATCGAGCTGAAGGCTCTTAGGCTGCTTACATTCCAGAGACAGGTAAACAGAAAATAATCTGCACCTACAATTCTGAGTTTGTCATGTTTCCTCGATTCTTTTCCAACCAATTTACTTAATTTGTTTTGCTTACAGCTGCGTCAGGAGGTGGTGGCTTGCATGCGCCGGGATACAGCTTTGGAAACCGCCCTTAACGCTAAAGCCTACAAGCGCAGCAAACGTCAGTCTCTACGAGAGGCCCGGATCACTGAGAAGCTGGAAAAACAGCAGAAAATCGAGCAGGAGCGTAAACGGCGCCAGAAACACCAGGTAGAGCAGCTTTCATCAGTTCGTATTGTAGTTGTCTGTTTTTAGACACAGTTATACAGATGTCAACTAAAAATGTGATTAAGGAATGAAACAAAACATTTTTAAGACATTTAGGGTTTATTCTTTATCCCATTTTCTAAATCATCACTTCATCCATTCCTGTTTTTGTCTTTATAGTTCAAAATGGGCAAAAAAAAATGGTCTGAGAACTCTGGAAATTTGAGTCTGAAAAGGATCATGAAAGATCCGTATGAACCATGGGATTTAATTTGTGCCTTTCCTCCTGGCAGGAATACCTCAACAGCATCCTGCAGCATGCTAAGGACTTTAAGGATTACCACCGCTCCATCACAGCGAAGATCCAAAAGGCCACCAAAGCTGTTTCTACCTATCACGCCAACACTGAGCGCGAGCAGAAGAAGGAGAACGAGCGCATTGAAAAGGAGAGAATGCGGAGGCTGATGGTGGGACTTTTATCTAGAACATGTGATCATCTGACAAGTGTCCCGCTCCTTTTCTCTAGTTGTTTGAACACATGAGTTGAGCTCACTTTGAACATTTCTCCAGGCTGAAGATGAGGAGGGTTACCGTAAGCTCATTGACCAGAAGAAAGACAAACGTCTGGCCTACCTGCTGCAGCAGACCGATGAATATGTTGCCAACCTCACTGAGTTAGTGCGCGCCCACAAAGCTGCACAAGCTCTCAAGGAGAAAAAAAAGAAGAAGAAAAAGAAGGTGAATATTGACTGAGGTAACATTTGATTTCAAAGTTTTGACCACGTTTCTTATGATGATCGTGTGTTTCTTTTAAGAAGCCAGATGCTGCAGAAGGTGGTGCAACTGCTATGGGACCTGATGGAGAGGTAAGTTTAGAAGAAAATATTTTATTTTAAATCCCATTTGATGAAGAAACTAATCTATACTCCCAATGTGCAACCATGTGTGTTAACAGCTTTCTTCTCTCTCTTCTGCCAGCCATTAGATGAAACTAGTCAGATGAGTGACCTGCCGGTAAAGGTCATCCACGTGGACAGCGGAAAGATCCTGACAGGTGTTGAAGCACCCAGGGCTGGCCAGTTGGAGGCCTGGTTAGAGATGAACCCAGGGTAATTATCGTGGCGCCATTGCTCTCAAACAAAATGGTGAAGTTTAATTTGAATGAGGCTTTCGGGCTCTTCCTGCTGGTTTTCAGATATATACAGGTCCTTCTCAAAATATTAGCATATTGAGATAAAGTTCATTATTTTCCATAATGTCATGATGAAAATTTAACATTCATATATTTTAGATTCATTGCACACTAACTGAAATATTTCAGGTCTTTTATTGTCTTAATACGGATGATTTTGGCATACAGCTCATGAAAACCCAAAATTCCTATCTCACAAAATTAGCATATTTCATCCGACCAATAAAAGAAGTGTTTTTAATACAAAAACGTCAACCTTCAAATAATCATGTACAGTTATGCACTCAATACTTGGTCGGGAATCCTTTTACAGAAATGACAGCTTCAATGCGGCGTGGCATGGAGGCAATCAGCCTGTGGCACTGCTGAGGTCTTATGGAGGCCCAGGATGCTTCGATAGCGGCCTTTAGCTCATCCAGAGTGTTGGGTCTTGAGTCTCTCAACGTTCTCTTCACAATATCCCACAGATTCTCTATGGGGTTCAGGTCAGGAGAGTTGGCAGGCCAATTGAGCACAGTGATACCATGGTCAGTAAACCATTTACCAGTGGTTTTGGCACTGTGAGCAGGTACCAGGTTGTGCTGAAAAATGAAATCTTCATCTCCATAAAGCTTTTCAGCAGATGGAAGCATGAAGTGCTCCAAAATCTCCTGATAGCTAGCTGCATTGACCCTGCCCTTGATAAAACACAGTGGACCAACACCAGCAGCTGACACGGCACCCCAGACCATCACTGACTGTAGGTACTTGACACTGGACTTCTGGCATTTTGGCATTTCCTTCTCCCCAGTCTTCCTCCAGACTCTGGCACCTTGATTTCCAAATGACATGCAGAATTTGCTTTCATCTGAAAAAAGTACTTTGGACCACTGAGCAACAGTCCAGTGCTGCTTCTCTGTAGCTCAGGTCAGGCGCTTCTGCCGCTGTTTCTGGTTCAAAAGTGGCTTGACCTGGGGAATGCGGCACCTGTAGCCCATTTCCTGCACACGCCTGTGCACGGTGGCTCTGGATGTTTCTACTCCAGACTCAGTCCACTGCTTCCGCAGGTCCCCCAAGGTCTGGAATCGGCCCTTCTCCACAATCTTCCTCAGGGTCCGGTCACCTCTTCTCGTTGTGCAGCGTTTTCTGCCACACTTTTTCCTTCCCACAGACTTCCCACTGAGGTGCCTTGATACAGCACTCTGGGAACAGCCTATTCATTCAGAAATTTCTTTCTGTGTCTTACCCTCTTGCTTGAGGGTGTCAATAGTGGCCTTCTGGACAGCAGTCAGGTCGGCAGTCTTACCCATGATTGGGGTTTTGAGTGATGAACCAGGCTGGGAGTTTTAAAGGCCTCAGGAATCTTTTGCAGGTGTTTAGAGTTAACTCGTTGATTCAGATGATTAGGTTCATAGCTCGTTTAGAGACCCTTTTAATGATATGCTAATTTTGTGAGATAGGAATTTGGGGTTTTCATGAGCTGTATGCCAAAATCATCTGTATTAAGACAATAAAAGACCTGAAATATTTCAGTTAGTGTGCAATGAATCTAAAATATATGAATGTTAAATTTTCATCATGACATTATGGAAAATAATGAACTTTATCACAATATGCTAATATTTTGAGAACACTCCAGTTTTCTTTCTAAGGAGTATGACCCTATATTTGCTCATCTGTAAACACATTAGAAAACGAAGGAATTACAAGATTGTTGCAAGACTTACCAGGACAGTAATCTGGGGCCCCTATCTGGGTTTTCTGATTGTAGTGAATAGATCTTTTAAAAATTACATATTTTAAGTTTCCAAGGAAGTCCAAGAACATGTCGCTGTAAAATGTTTGGATTTGTTGGAGTCTTGTTGTGTTGTTAACCAGCCTTTTAAAGAAACAATGTCATATTCTGAGCTCTAACATAATCCTCGAAGGTCAAATATAACAACGGCAAGCTTCAAAACCACGCTCCACACCTTTCTTTATTTTTGACGCCTTTTTACTGGCTGTGTTGTATATTACTTACTGTATTAGAAGCTGATGTTAATACAAGGAACTGTTTAAGATAAAGACAAGGAACCTTTTTTGAAAAACTCTTTAATTTGATGTAGACAATTCTAACTACTAGAGCTTCACCAATAAATCCGCCGGCTATTGGAATCGACCAATATTCCCACGACTGGCTCTCATAGATGATAAGCGGGGATTGGTAATTTTATATTTTTTCATATTTATTAGTTATTCATATTAAAAAAACTAGCTAAGTGGTGATGACATAAAAATAATATAATCATTGAAACAAAAAGCTTGCATTGTACTAAAAGCTCATAATATGGTTTAAGTGCTAACCCTTAATTAATAGGTAAGTGAATAAATAGACATGCACTAATCAGGCTTTTCCAGGCCAAGACTGATTCACGGTATTCCTTGAGGTGTGTCCTGCCGGCTGCAATTTTGGCCGATTGCGATTTTGTTGTTCTCATTTATGTGTTTATAGTTCTTAGAATTAAAAAAAATTTATTGATTGGTCAGATGTAAAAGAGAAATTGGACATTGGTATTTGTCTGGTGAGCAAATTGGTGCATTTCTACTAAAAACTTTAAGCTGATCTTTACCTACCAATCAGTTTATTGTAATTTGCAGGCATAACAGAAACATTTGTGGGTGGGGCTCCAAAACGGTCTCAGGGCCGTACATCCATGTCTTTTTTACTAAACACAGAATAAGGTGTATTAAAGAAGAGTTTTCAGTTTAGATGTATTTAATGAACAGGAAAAAAATCAGATTTGTTTTTCAGAATTTGGCTGGCTTATTGCTAATCAGAGTCGAATATTGACTGATTGATCGGCATATCGCCACATTAGTAAATCTGGCTTGTTTTTTTCCCCCATATTTAAGTTAAGACTGACAGCCTGTGATAAAGTTGCATTCTCTTTAACAACCGATTCAAACCTCCAGTCGGTCGTGGCAGATGGCCGCTCACACTGAGCCTGGTTCTGCTGGAGGTTTCTTCCTGTTAAAAGGGAGTTTTTCCTCTCCACTGTCGCTACATGCATGCTCAGTATGAGGGATTGCTGCAAAGTCAACGCCAGTGACTGTCCACTGTCTCTACATGCTCATCCAGGAGGAGTGAATGCTGCAAGTAACTGACTGGATGCAATCTGCTGGGTTTCCTTAGATAGAAAAACTTTTATCCAATTTGAATAAATAACTGAATCTGTCTGTTCAATGATTAGGATTAATTGGAATGTATGTAGCTGACTTTTGTGAAGTGCCTTGAGACAACATGTGTTGTGAATTGGCGCTATATAAATATACTGAATTGAATCGATTAATACATGTTTCTCTGCAGATATGAAGTTGCACCGCGTTCAGACAGTGAGGATAGTGGTTCAGAAGATGAAGAAGAGGAAGAGGAGGTACATACCTGCTATTTCAAAATGAAACAGTGAGGCATCTGTTCCTGGAGCTCATTGTTTGTTTTTTTGTGTTATCAGGAGGAAGCGGAGGAGCAGCCACAGGCTGCTCCAACTGAGGAGAAGAAGAAGATTCCAGACCCTGACAGTGAAGATGTTTCAGAAGTGGATGTCCTGCACATCATCGAGTATGCTCATCTTCTTATATTTAGCTCCTCCTTCACTGCCCGTACTTTTAGTGGTTTCCTTATTCATGTTTAGATGACTTGTTGTTTACTTGATTTGTTCTTTTTCCCGCTTCCTGTTCTCCCAGGCATGCCAAGCAGGACGTAGATGATGAGTACGGCAGTGCAAATTTCAACCGAGGGCTGCAGTCCTACTATGCTGTGGCTCACGCCGTCACAGAGAAAGTGGATAAACAGTCGTCTCTGCTGATCAACGGGATGCTCAAACAGTACCAGGTAAGCAGCTCCAATTCAAACACAGTTGTTCCTTGCGCAGCGGAGTTTTTAAAGGATTGATTTGATTAAGAATGCGCTAACTGGGACTATGATCAGATTAAAGGTCTGGAGTGGCTGGTGTCGCTTTACAACAACAACTTGAACGGCATCCTGGCTGATGAGATGGGTCTGGGAAAAACAATCCAGACCATCGCCCTCATCACTTACCTCATGGAGTTAAAGCGCATTAACGGGCCCTTCCTCATCATCGTACCTCTCTCGTAAGTCTCAGCATGACCTCCTTTGACCTCTGCTGTTTTGTATGTTAACCCTTCATTGACAATACCTATTCAGAAAACTGTCAGGAGGCATTTTACAGAAAACTATTTCATCTGTTTCAGGACTTTATCAAACTGGGTGTATGAGTTTGATAAATGGGCACCATCTGTTGTGAAGATCTCCTACAAGGCAAGTGCTGTGAAGCAGCTGGCGGTCTGTTACTATTCATTTCCCTGGAGAAAGTATTTAGTTCTGTTGCTGAATGTCATCTGGTCCCTTTTAGGGCTCTCCAGCTGCTCGCCGATCATTTGTTCCAATCCTGCGAAGTGGAAAGTTCAACGTGCTGCTCACCACATACGAGTACATCATTAAAGACAAGCAGGTCTTAGCTAAGGTAACGAGAGGCTCCGCTGGTCCTCTGCCTCACACACTGAAGTGTGTTTATTTACACTGCCCTGCAAAACTATTCATATCCTTTGGGCTTCTTTAGTTTGTAAAGTTACAGCTACAAACTACAGTGAATTTTAATGGTATTTTCTTAAATGGGAAAACAGTAGTGCATCATAGTGAGGTAAAATGAAATGTATGGTTTTAGATTTTTTTTACAAATAAAAATCTAAAAGATGTGGATTGCATTTGTGTCCAGTCCCTCTGACCCAATACTTTGTAGAACCATCTTTGCTGCTGCTGTTACAGCTGCAGGTTTGTTGGTGTATATCTCTACCATCTTGGCACATCTAGAAACTGAAATCTTTGTCCATTTTACTTTACTTATGCAGCACTTTGTAACCCCCAATGAATAAATTGAAATTTATGATTGTAGAGAAACAAAAACTGAAATTTAAAGGTTCTGAATAATTTACAAGGCGTTGCATCAACCAGCACCTGAAAGTTTGGCGTTTCTGCTCTTTATTTACAATATCTGTCCTCTACAGATCCGCTGGAAGTACATGATTGTGGACGAGGGTCATCGTATGAAGAACCACCACTGCAAGCTGACGCAGGTCCTGAACACACACTACCTGGCCCCGCGGCGTCTGCTGCTGACGGGAACCCCACTACAGAACAAGCTGCCAGAGCTCTGGGCCCTGCTCAACTTCCTGCTGCCCACCATCTTCAAGAGCTGCAGCACCTTCGAGCAGTGGTTCAACGCTCCCTTCGCCATGACTGGAGAAAAGGTCAGTTAAAGGTACACGGTCATACAAGTCAGATGTCGAAGAGAAAGCGGATTACAATACATTTTATGTCACCACAAGGTGGATCTGAACGAAGAAGAGACCATCCTGATCATTCGACGTTTACACAAGGTGCTCCGACCGTTCTTGTTGCGTAGGCTTAAGAAAGAGGTTGAGGCCCAGCTGCCGGAGAAGGTAAACCTGTTCTTGAAAATGTGTGACTCAAGTTAAAATGATTTAATATCACTTAATGGGCAAATTGTATGTTTGCATCTCCCTCCTTGTTTGCTGTAGGTGGAGTATGTGATCAAGTGCGACATGTCGGCCCTGCAGAGAGTTCTGTACCGGCACATGCAGGCTAAAGGAGTTCTGCTAACAGATGGGTCCGAAAAGGACAAGAAGGTAACATGATTGTGTTGTTTTTTAAGTCAAAGCTGTAAAAAATGAAACTGTTTTCAGGCAGGGAGACATTTGACAAACGGAAAATTTAATTTTGTGGGGCTTTTCTTCTACGTTCTCAGGGTAAAGGTGGGACAAAGACCTTGATGAACACCATCATGCAGCTGAGGAAGATTTGCAACCACCCCTACATGTTCCAACACATCGAGGCATGAAAATCAGTTCCTACCACATGATTGATGTTCTATAAATGGTTTTCTCCAAGTAAACTACAGGCACAAAAATGGAAAGAATATTTCATTTTCTCTTTGACTTTGATTTACAGGAGTCCTTTTCTGAGCATCTCGGTTTTTCTGGTGGAATCGTGACGGGGTATTTACAACTAAACTTGCATTCCTCTAATATGAATGTACTTCATGTCATGTAGATGTCTGCAGCCTGATTGGTCGTGATTTTATTTCTCTTGTGTGTCTTAGCCTTGATCTGTACCGTGCCTCTGGAAAGTTTGAGCTGCTGGATCGCATCCTGCCCAAGCTGAGAGCCACCAAACACAAAGTGCTGCTTTTCTGTCAGATGACCTCGCTCATGACCATCATGGAGGACTACTTCGCTTACCGCAGCTTCAAGTACCTGCGTTTGGATGGTGAAACACTCTTTGTTTTTATCCTTTTACGTCCATATAATTTTGTAGCTTATGTGCATAGATGCATCTGAGTAGATATTATTGAAAGGTTCATTTTCTACTGTAATTCTATCCAGTAAAACTAAAATCTCATATTACAGTGATTTATTAGCGACAGACTGATACAGTTTGAGCACTAATTATAATGAATATGCCTTACAGCCACTAAAAAGCCAACATTAAGTTTCTCAGATACTTACGAATCCACTAAGAATATTACTTTAGATCAATAAAAAACTTTAACAAATAAATGTTACGTCATGGGATACATTATCATTGGGAAACTGCTGACTCGACAGTTCTCCGGCAGTTATCATTGCCCACCTTGCTGTATCAAGTATTATTAATAGAAGGTCGAGTGGAAGGAAAAAATGCGGCAGAAAAGGCAAACTGAGGTTTCTTATCACCTCAGAAGCACCAGAGGCTAATTTCCTCCGTGCCACAGCGCATTGATGCAGTTAATACATGTAAAAGGAGCCCCAACCAAGTATTGGGTGCATATACAACACGTTACATGGATATACTTTTCAGCAGGCCTGCATCTCTGTATTAAAAATGTTTAAAATAAAACATAAATGAAATATGTCACACTCTGTAATGTTTTCATAGATTTAATTACTCCGGTAGATTAACTCCTCGATCTTCAAATTTATTGAGGTGGACCTGTAGATGAAATCAAATCAATTTATTTTATTGTGGTGTGAGACTGCTTTTCTCTGGGATCATTAACTGATTAGTGTGGAAACATTAAATATAACACAAATGAGAAAAAAAAAGGAAAATGGCTAATAATGTTCAGAACACTGTTCCTTCATCAGCCTTGAAACAAAGCTGGATAGAGGTCCTCTTGTCTTCCTTAAGAGCAACAATTGTTCAGTAATTTGAAAGTTTTTTCTTTACATGTTTTTATTTCTGCTTCCAGGAACCACCAAAGCAGAAGACCGTGGCATGTTGCTGAAAACATTCAACGACCCAGCCTCTGAGTACTTTGTGTTCCTGCTTAGTACCAGGGCAGGAGGTCTGGGCCTGAACCTGCAGTCTGCTGATACAGTGATCATCTTTGACAGTGACTGGAACCCTCACCAGGTGCTGCAGGAGTTTTTATTTTTATGCATTTCAACGAATGGAGCAAAAAATCTGATTTGTCACAATTTGACATTCTCATGGGGGACAATTAAAGTAAAAAATTGGCCCATTCGATCTCTAAGGAACTGATTGGTGCATCTGTTGCTAGAAGATTTTTGTAGGGTTTGAGCTAAATTTCCCCTTCTGTGCAACATAAAGTTCCAGTATCTCAGAGCTTGACGTTTTACAAACCTAATGCAAACATCACAAGCCAAAAATAATTCTCATGGAAATGGAACAGACTGATAGAAATCCTACTGCTGCAGGCAAAGCAGAACATGGTTTGGTAGAGGTGCTAGTAATAGAGATCCACTAGTCAAACTTGAGTGCCAATTTTAGCTGATTTCAAGAACTATAACAATTACTGTTCAACATATTTGTAATGCTCTTCCTGGATGCATGGTTCATGATTCATATTAGAGGCAGAGGTGATGTCACACCATGGGAGTCAGAAAGCAGTCGCTGTTCACAAAAGACCGCATGATTAGAGTTTCGCACTTTATCATACAGGTTAGCTCAGTTAGCATGGCTAGCATTATGAAAACGGCAAGCTCCCTGTGCATTTCCCTGAATAAGAGTTGACTCTGAGTCTTTTTCACTCAGTAGACCCACATTCAATGTTTACACATTAAAAAGTGTTGTCAGCATGGGGGTTAAGCGTGCGACCAGTGTTCCGAGGCCTTAGTACATACGAAGGCTCGTTCACTTTCAAGAAGAACGTCGGGTTTTTGACAGTCCAGTCATCGGTCAGGGCCAACCATGCTGAAAATCATCCAGCTGTGGCCACCAGCATGGTCCTCTGTGCGTCTCTAGCTCCATTGCTTTACAGACAAGGCTGCCTGAAACCAGGAAGACATGGAACTGTGATGCTATTGCTGAACATTGCAGTGACATTATCGATTACAATTAACCCATATTTTCTAACTCGATTTCTTCCCCTTTTGCAATTGATCCCACACCATCCAGTGGGAGCGTCGAGGGCAGCGACAGTCTATCCAACAGGCCACATATATTATTGATATGCAAAATTTGCAGGCATGCCACTTGAAATATAAACCCTACCCAATATTCCATCTAAGCAGTTCTGTGATATTTTAAACAAGGAAAATGTGATGACACTTGCAGTTCAAAATATTGTGAGGCTCTATTTACAGCATTTCAGTGAAACCTTCTACTTCTCACAGGATCTGCAGGCCCAAGACCGAGCCCATCGTATCGGCCAGCAGAACGAGGTGCGTGTGCTCCGTCTCTGCACTGTTAACAGCGTGGAGGAAAAGATCCTGGCGGCGGCCAAGTACAAACTGAACGTGGACCAGAAGGTCATCCAGGCAGGCATGTTCGACCAGAAGTCCTCGGGCTGTGAGCGTCGGGCCTTCTTACAGGCCATCCTGGAGCATGAGGAGCAGGATGAGGTCAGGAACCTCACCACTGTCCCACATCTGCATTTTTCCCAGGAAATCTGTCCTTAACCATAGACAGAAATTTTAGTTTATCTTCGATGCATAATTTGGCTTTTTGCCTGGAAATTTTCATTGCTTGATTAATTCAGTGCTGCTTAATTAAATTTACAAGCCAGTAAGACTTCTGAGAAATGTAAGAAAAAGCTTTTTCTTGTTAACCGTTTTGCAGGAGGAGGATGAGGTGCCAGATGATGAGACTGTCAATCAGATGATTGCAAGAAGTGAGGAAGAGTTTGAACTTTTTATGGTAAGTTCAGATTTTTTACAGGTGATTGATATCAGATTATTTTTGGAATTTGACTCTAAACCCTCTTGTTTTTGTTCTCCAGCGAATGGACCTCGACAGACGCCGCGAGGAAGCCCGCAACCCTAAGAGGAAACCTCGTCTGATGGAGGAGGACGATCTCCCAGGCTGGATTCTAAAAGACGACGCAGAGGTAGAGAGACTAACCTGCGAAGAGGAGGAGGAGAAGATGTTTGGCAGGGGTTCCCGTCAGCGCAAGGAGGTGGACTACAGTGACTCGCTGACTGAGAAACAGTGGCTCAAGGTGGTATAAACTACAAATACTGAGAACCCCATGAGAGTTTAACCCAGTTTAGGATACATTTTGGACTGATTGTTCTCCTCACCATAGGCCATAGAAGAAGGTAATCTGGAGGATATAGAGGAGGAAGTGCGCCACAAAAAGACGACCAGAAAACGCAGGAGAGACCGTGACCATGATGGAGGCCCTGCTACGCCGAGCTCCAGCAGCCGTGGGCGGGACAAGGACGACGATGGGAAGAAAGCAAAGAAACGAGGCCGTCCGCCTGCGGAGAAGCTCTCTCCCAACCCTCCGTCTCTCACTAAAAAGATGAAGAAGATTGTAGATGCCGTCGTCAAATACAAGGATGGGTAAGGTTGATGAAAAGCCACAAAATGGTAAATGGACTGAACTTATAAAGCGCTTTTCCAGTCATACAGACCGCTCAAAGCGCTTTACACTAGAGCCACATTCACCCAATCGCACTCACTAACGCTCACACATTCATACACCGATACACAGATCGGTAGGCAACTTGAGGTTAAGTGCCTTGCCCAGGGGCACATTGACATATGGCAGGAGGAAGCTGGAATCGAACCCACAACCTTCTGATTGCAAGACGACTACTCTTCCTACTGAGCCAACAGACTCGCACTAATCAGAAGTGGCCTTATGATTCCCTGATAAATATTACACAGGTACACCTACTGCTGCCACGTGTTTAAGTATTTAGAGCGCAAAACCTTAGAGATGCACCGATGAAACATTTAGTGGCCTATTCCGATCTCCAGTTTTGTAAATTTCTAATCTGCTGTTCAGATTTCTTTGGAAGAACTATAATTAAAAGCAGTCATATTTATTCCACTCTCGGAATTCACTGAAAGTTGACCTGTTTTTACAACTTTTTATAAAATATAACCAATTTTCTCTCAAAAAGAGGGAAATGTTACTCTTCATCACTGAAAACTGCCAGAAAGAATGACCGCATCTCCTTTGCTCATTTGCTAAATAATAATATTATAGCTCATTTATTTTGATTTCTACTTACCTTCTTATTCCCCATAAAACATAGAAATGCACCATTTCATTTTTAAAAAGAAAGCGCTCTTATTTCCCGTTGGATTGTTAAATCTTTACGCTGCGACCAGAAGCGCATTGCACTGTGTGCGAGAGAGCAGTCAGTGTTGCACAGCTCTGTACAGTTAAGCAGGAGTTTACTGACAAAATGACTACAGTTCTCTTGCCATTCTGCCCTTAGTGTCTTAGATAACCGATGAGCCAGTTTACCATCGACAAACGTTAACAGTCCGAACCGTTGCTGTAATACGTTGAGCATTCTAAGCTATAGTAAATAGATTTCTTTTAAACAGCGCCGTCTTCCAACGTTTGTGCCTCTTCTACATTGCTGTGACTTTGAAAGAAGCCCAAAGAGTTGTCTCAGTAACAACTTCCACACTGAAGAGTGAAACCTGTTTTATTTGTGAGGTTTGGTGCGTTCACTAACTGAGAAAGCCTATCGTAACATCTTTTCCCCATGTCTTCCGACCGGCCAGTCAGATCATTTTTCAGCTCTTCTAGATGGACAGTAATGATTATGTGTGGTACATGTTGTGGTGGTCTGTGGCTGCCCCTTACAGCACAATTCTTTGTTTTCTGACATGCTTTAGCAGAACAATTTAACATACAATAGTTCTTTCAGTAGATCATTCATCACCATTCTTTCACTGCGTATGCACACCAGAGATCCCTGCCTCCTCCTTCCATGATTGCGGACTATTAGGCATTTTTCCCGACCAACTCGGACCGGTCGTTTTTCCACATCAAAGCTGAACTGTTTTCTCCCTGCAGTAACGGCCGACAACTGAGCGAAGTCTTCATCCAGCTGCCGTCTCGCAAGGAGCTGCCAGAGTACTACGAGCTCATCAGAAAGCCGGTGGACTTCAAGAAGATCAAGGTGAGGAATAGACGTTAAGCCGTTCAGTACTCGCCTGTGCCAACATCTACTTCCATTCACTCTCCGCGCCTACCTCCTGCTTTCAGGAGAGGATCCGCAGTCACAAATACCGCAACCTGAACGACCTGGAGAAGGACGTGATGTTGTTGTGTCAGAACGCCCAGACCTTCAATTTAGAGGGCTCTCTGGTGAGATCCTTTGGAAACTAGTTCAGCGTAATCTTAGACGGTTCTGTCCAGTTTAAAATAATAAATCGTGTGAACCTTCCAGATCTACGAGGACTCTATTGTGCTGCAGTCCGTCTTCACGAGTGTGAGGCAGAAGATTGAGAAGGAGGACGAAAGTGAGGGAGAGGAGAGCGAGGAAGAGGAGGAGGAGATGGACGAAGGCTCAGAGTCTGAATGTGAGGTTTGGCGGTTGCACACAGGTCTCACAGCATAGAGCAGCGTTCTGACATGTTGCTGTTTCTTATCAGCTCGTTCGGTGAAGGTGAAGATCAAACTGAGCCGGAGGGAAAAGGGGGAACGAGGGGGAAAAGGCCAAAGGCGGAGGGGCCGCGGCTCCCGGGCTAAACCCGTGGTCAGCGATGATGACAGCGAGGATGAACAGGAGGAGGTGAGAGAACAGTGGGATAGGAACACTCAAAGACATGGTTTCAGTATTTTCCGTGTCTGGATAAGTATGCAAAAAGAAAATAGAGGATGAGAAAAGAATGTATTTCCAGACTTTATTCCCCATCATCCTTCTTTCCTTTTTTTGTATTTTCCTCATTGTGTCTTTCCTCCTTGTAGCTTTGCTTTCTTTCTTAAGTTCCTCCTATTGTCTTTTCCTTCCTCACTTTCTTTCTTGTGTCCTTCCTTCCATCCCTCTCGGTGTGACTTAGTGTCTTTTGTCCTTCACTGTCTCTGTCTCCCTTGTCCTTCTTTCAGACCTCTCATCTTTTTTTTCTTTGTGTCTTTCCTTCCTCTTTCTTGTCTTCCTCTATTCCTTGTTATCTTCCTATTTTTCTTGTATGTTTCCTTGCTTCTTTTCATCCCAGTTTCATTTATTCCTTGTCTTTCCTTAGTTTTGTTTTTCCTTTTTCATCCTTTTGATTTTCATGTTTCCTTTGTGTCCATCCTTTCTCACTTGTTTCTTGTCCTTCCATCTTTCCTAGTGTCCTTCTTTTCCTTGTACCCTTCCTTCCATCTTCACTTTTCTTTCTTTTCCCATGTCCTTCCTCTCATCCTTTGTTCCTCTCTTTCTTTCTTTCTTTCTTGTTGTCCTTGCTCTCTTGTCTCTTTCCTTCCTCCTTTGTCTTTCCTGTTTGATGTACAAATGTCTGCCATAAATTCACAGAAGGTTGGATTTATATTTATACTATATATTATATAAAATGGATGAAATAGAAGAACTCTATAAATATGATTTGGGGGAAGTTCATATGAAAAATGTGCAGGAATCTTGGAAAGAGTTAACTTTTTGACAGAAGTCCCTGCTATTTTGTACTGTATGAAAACAAGTAATTTATCTTTTTTGTTTTCTGCAGGAACACTCAGCCAGTGGCAGCGAGGATGACTGAAGTTAACCTTGAGCGCTTGACTTGACTTTATATTTTACTAGATACAACAGGGAGGCGGCCAGTGGAAAGGCCTAGTTTTACCTAGATGAGCTGTTTTTTTGTTTGTTTTTGTGAGACAGTTGTCATTTAAGTATACCATTAATTAAAAAAAATTAAATATGAAAGCTATGAACCATCTACTTCATATTTAAACCATATCCCCTTATGATTGGTAGTGTCTCTTTGCTTTGTTTGCTTTCTCCTGTAAGTGGAACCTTGGCGGAGCCTGACTTATCATGGACTGATCGGGGCCAACAAAGCAGCTGTACTTTTATTTTTAATATTTTTTATTTGAAGTGACATTAATTGTGTCGTCTTATACTTTGAGACAAAGTGTACTGCATTCCTTGAAGTCCCTTTTGGATGCATGTTTTGCGTGTCTGTGGAAATGCACCTGGTAGTGTCTTCACTATTATCTCTGTATTTAATTTAATGACTACAACGGGATCACGGTACATCCCATCCTGCGCCTCCTCCCTCTCAGGTCAAGTATGTAAAGGGAGGGGGAGGGATAGGACCTTTTTTCTCGTGTCACTGTCACTGGATTCCATAAAGTACAATAAAGACGTCTCAATTTACGCATTATTCTTGATCTAGTGCATCACTCTAATATCCCTTTTAAAGAAAGATTCAGGGCAACCAGTTGTGATCAGAGGTCACCAACCAAGTAGTGTAATTTAGAGAGTAGTTGGAGAACATCAGTGAACCAACAGAAACATGAAGATTGAGAAACATATCATACGGGTCAAAGTGAAAGTTAGAGTGAAGTTTAAAGCAGGGTTGGGGTTTTCAAAAAATATTTCAAGATTTAAAACGTCTCTCAAATCTCTTCAATCCATCATCAGAAAATGGAGAGGGTAATATAAATCTCAAAACCTACCTATGTGGCACCTGTACTGAACTGCAGGGTAAGGAGACACAGACAAGAGGGTTCATTGTATCTGTGGGGGAGCTGCAGAGATCAACAGCTCGAGTGGGAGGATCTGTTGACTGCACAACAGAAATCTGGCCTTCATTGAATAGTAGCAGGAAGAAAGCCATAGTTGAAAGAAATCCGTCACAAGTCCCTGTTGAAGCCATGTCGGGGATACAGCAACATATGGGAGAGGGTACTCTAGGGGAAATCCTCCAGAAAGTAGGTTATGTGAAAACTCTGGGTTCTCTAATTCAGGAAGCACTGGATTTTCTTTTTCATAACTCTGATTCTGTAAGAGAAAACCTGGAGCTCACAGAGTCCAAATCAAAGCATATTACCCTGGGAACACAATATTATGATAACCTGTTCGCTAGTTTAAGTTTAGAAGCCAATGCTGAGTGAAGTATACAGCTATTATTTCATGTCAACATCTTGTATGAATTGGTTGTATTTAACAAAATGCGCAGTGATGTTAATAGACTCGACTGATCCCTGTAGCGACTGCATCTGTCCACTAGGTGGCCTTATGAGAACGTGTTACTGCGTCCTTACTGCTTTAACAGTCTGCGGGTCTCAATTACATGTTAGGAGGAATCAAATAACCATCTTTTTCTTTTATTTATTTTTTTTGTTTGGTAGAACTTTAACACGTCTTCATTTGAAAATGTTTCAACTCTATTTAAAAAATGCAGTTAGAATAACGTCATTGTTTTTATCCGGTCATGTTGGTCAGCTATTTATTGTGCTCTTGATTATCTTTATAGTGGACATAACACTAACGTGAAGTTAGTCTAATACCTCTGAAGACCATGTAGTATACCTAGATTTAAAACGATGAGGCTACTGTTCTGGGTCAGAAGTTTACATGCAAGCCTAATGGGCATGATTGTAATAATTATTTCCAGCTATTATTGATGTATTTGAACCTTTTTTGGGTGGAATGATTATACAATAATATAATGTCCATCCATCCATTATATATACCGGTTGTCCTTGCATTGTCTTAGTGGGGGCCGGGGCCTATATCCAGGGGTCATTGGGCAAGAAGTGGTGTACACCCTGGACAGGTATAGTAATTGAAGTGAATTTTAAAAACAAGACATTTTAATTCATTGTGACTTTTCCTCTATTCCTGGCTGGATCATTTATATTTGAAGAATTAGGAGAGTTCATTGATTTGGGTTTAGGATCA
Organism: Girardinichthys multiradiatus; assembly: GCF_021462225.1. Classification (NCBI taxonomy): domain Eukaryota; kingdom Metazoa; phylum Chordata; class Actinopteri; order Cyprinodontiformes; family Goodeidae; genus Girardinichthys; species Girardinichthys multiradiatus. The sequence continues at coordinate 12,910,669 of NC_061818.1, forward strand.
TTGTCGTTTTGGTCCACCCAACTGTGTCAGCCATCTGACTGAAGAATAACCCAGGAATTACAAAGGCTTCAGCTTGCCATGAAACATAATCTGTTGGAACAACAGTCTGACAAATTTAACATCAACAGGGATTTAGAGGGTACCAACCAAGAAGTGACACCTATAACCTTAGTTAAAAACTGTAAACATGGGCAAGTCAACTGCTTCTGGAGAACCATTTTATGTTCAGAGTAGACAAAGATTGAGCTGTGGAACCAACTGTCACACATGGTGGTGGCAGCATCATGCTATGGGGCCATAATGCAGGTGCATTAAGCCAGGCAGATAGATTAACAAGGAAAAATAACTTACTAAACTTCACTTTAAATCAACAAGTAGACGTTGAAATGTTGGACACAGCTGGATGTTCCGACAGGACAATAATGCCAAATACACATCGAAACTGGTTTTTGAAAAGCCAAGACCTCAACTATACCATCGCAGACCTTTAATTTTTCCCTTATGAAGTCACTCTTTTGTAGATGCTTGGACTAACTTTAATGCTTAAATAGAAAATCTCTAAATCTTCTGCTTTCTGGCCTTCACCTGAAGGTTTTGGGCCAAAGCTAACTGACATTTACAACTATCCAAAACTTTATTCACCTTGAAAAAAAAACTTGTTTAGTCTAAAGAGAAGTAAGCCCAGATAATGTTGCTGCCACCATCATGATTAACTATGTGTAGTGTTCTTTTGGTGACGTACCCTTTTGTTTTTATGCCAAATACCTTCTTGAATATGGTCCTAAAGTCCAGGTCTGGTTTTATTAGACTATAAAAGGGTTTTGGTGATTTTATCCAGGACTGAGTGTTTTCTTTGTAAACAAGAATCCTGTCTTGCAACTCTACTTCTTAGTTGAGACATGTAGAGACTTCAGGAGATTGTTTTTACACCTAGAAATCAACCAGAACCTGTTGAAAATTTCTGCAGCTCCTTCAGTGTTGCTGTTGGCAACTTGTCCGTCCAGTTTCAGTCTTATCTTTTCTTCAGTTTTAGGAAAATTTTGCATGTATTATAATATCCCTGTGGTCCCATGTTTTCTCCTGTTAACCTCTGTGACATGGTGTATGTATATTGCTGAGGAACATATATTTTTACCCCTCTTCTTGACTGATTCCTTCTTACAATAAGATTCATTTTAGCGGTCGGGATCTTTCAACAAACTGTAGATGGAAATAAGGAAATATCAGAAAAGTCCTAGGGACCTCTGTACTTTGCTACAGGCTAACCAGGTTCACTAGAAATGGAGGCAGGGGTGAACTCAAGACAATTGAAGGCTGTAACTAAATCAAATAGGTGTCCACATTTATGCAACCAGACTACTGCAACATTTTGTTTTGTATATGTTTTCCTCTAATAAATTGTATTTTTTGCACATGGTGTATATCACACTACTAGTGATTTATGATTGCCTCATTTTTTTCGAACAAAAACCTGCCATTTTAACCGCAGTATGTACTCTTTTTATATATTGAACTTGTATGGAAAATGTTGACCCTTTGTGGAAAAGAGAATAATCCATAATAAATTCAATTATTGCTACTAAAACCCAATTATTCTGCAATGAATTCAATAAATCATTAAAAACCATAAATTAATCTAAACCTCTGACCATAACTGTATTCAGTGAACCCCTTCATAACCTGTGGAAGGAAATATTGTCATGCTGGAAGAGACTACTTCTACCAGGACGTTTCCTATTAGGAGGTATTATCATCTTTTAGTTAGTTCAGTCCTTTCCCATCTTCATATCCAAAACCCCAGTCTTCTGTAAAGCCTATCTGTGTCAAACAATCTGAATTTCACTGGTCTTTTTCAGTCATTTATTTATGTTTATTCTCAGCCACATGCCTTGGACTGTCATCTTTTGTAAATCAATACTACTGACAGGCTGCTTCCATGATAAAAAAACACTCCTTTTCAACGCCATCCACTGTGCCGTGACACATCCACAGACTTTTCTCCTTCAGTTGATTCAGTTACCGTCTCGGAGCACGAGCCTTAACACTTGCAAGTGTCTGAGGCCCAACGCTAGCTTTTAAAGGAGCCCTCCACTCAACAGGTAAAATCATTTTCTTTTTTCCCAATTTAGCAAGTTTTTATCCATTCCACCACCAATTCATAGTTTTCTCCTGCAAAAAAAACAAAACACAAAAACCTAGAGTACCATCACTAAATCAAAGTTGTCTTTTTCCTTTAGGTAGGCAGCATGTTCTTTGTTCACTCACAAATGTGAGTCATTTGTTTTGCTTTGCAACTCACTGTGCTGTAAAAACACAATTCCCACTTCAACTTTTGGAATGCAGTAGGAAACACAATTACATCTGGGAGAACCTGATTTGACATTCACAGTTGGCAATCACAAAAAAACAGTTACAACCAACAATAGAGCCTTAAAGATTTTCAAACGGCTGGGAGAGAAATCTAACTGGCAGAACCAGACAATGTTTGCTCATTATGTCGAGGCGCAGTGGGGACATCGGTTGCAGCGGCTGGGTGTGACACATCAGCCCTGCATTTTTCTACAATTTGTGCCATTACAACCAGAAACTAATGTATTTTAACAGGATTTTATGTGATAGGGCAACACAAAGTAGAACATAAACGTGAAGTGGAAGGAAAATGATGCATGCTTTTCATTTTTTTTTTTTACAATTTAAAATCTGAAAAGTATTCCTTTTAATTTGATACAAACTGAATAAAATCTAGTGTTACCAAGGGTTTTCGGAAGTCAGTTTTTGAAGTCCAGTCTTTGTGTAATTTATTCTGGGTGTAAACCCAGCTGCTCTGTGATGGCCTCTGAGGTCAGAGAAAATTAACAAACAAACAAAAGCACGAGGGGGCAAATATCTGGTAATGTGAAGACTCCGGCAACACTTGAAACAACATTATTAGCAGACCAGTGTGTTTTAGCTTGTGGTCTTCATCAGGGTCACAGGGCCACAAGCCAAAACAAGTAGGAGAGCTACTAAAGTTGTTTCCTAGCATTTTTAGTGTTGCTGGAGTCATCACATCACCAGATCTTCATTCAAATCAATTCAATTCAAATATACTTTATTAATCCCAAAGGGAAATTAAATGTTGTAGTTTATATTATGAAAGTTTCCTCAAAGAGTCGTTGTAGATGCTGATGGCTGTGGGCAGGAAGGATCTCCTGTAGCGCTCCGTCTTACAGCACATCTGAAGAAGCCTCTGACTGAAGACACTCTGTTGTTGTAGGACAGTCTCATGAAGAGGATGCTCAGGGTTCTCCATAATGTTCTTCATTTTATGAAGAATCTGTCTTTCCACAATGATCTCCAGAGGTTCCAGAGGAGTCCCCAGAACAGAACCAGCCTTTTTTATCAGCTTGTTGAGTTTTTTTAAGTCCCTGGCTCTGATGCTGCTTCCCCAGCAGATGATGGTAGAAGAGATCACACTCTCCACAACAGACTTATAGAAGATATGCAGCATCTTGCTGCAAACACCAAAGGACCTAAGCTTCCTCAAGAAGTACAGTCTGCTCTGTCCCTTCTTGTAGACGGCTTCACAGTTGCATCTCCACTCTAGTCTGTTGTCCAGGTGAACACCGAGGTATTTATACTCCTCCACCACCTCCACTTCTTCTCCCATGATAGAAATAGTTTTTGACTTATTCCTGTTTCTCTTAAAATCTTCAATCATCTCCTTTGTTTTAGTCACGTTCAAAATGAGATGATTGTTTCCACACCATGCCACAAAGTGGTCCACCACCTTCCTGTACTCAGCTTCTTGTCCATCTCTGATATATCCCACAACTGCAGAATCATCCGAGTATTTCTGCAGATGACAGGAGTCTGTCTTGTACTGGAAGTCTGAGGTGCACAGAGTGAAGAGGAATGGTGAGAGTACAGTCCCCTGTGGTGCTCCTGTGCTGTCATGGAAGCACATGGAAGACATGGAAGAGTGGCAAGAAGGAGGCCAAAGGAAGTCTGATTTGCATTTTGCCGCAACCCACTAAGGGGTCCGAGCAAGCATGTGCAAGAGGGTCCTCTGGTCCGTTTAGACCATAACTGAACCTTTTGTTTGACAATAAAAATGTGTGGCAGATAGCTAAATTCACCATCCCCAGCGTGAAACATGGTGGTGTCAGCATCATAATGTGGGAATGCAATTCTTCTGTAAGGACAGGAAAGCCGGATGGAGCTAAAAACACAGAATTCCTGAAAGAAAACATAGAAAAGGCTACAAAAGACTGGGGAGGACAATGAGCCTAAGCGTTTTAAGCCAGCACTACAGTGGAACAGTTTAAATCAAGCATATTGATATGCTAGACTGGTCGAGTCAAGGTCCAGACTAAGGCAAGACTTTAAACTGCAGTTTACAGATGTGCAAAGTTGGTAAAGACGCATCCCCAATACATGCAGCTCTAACTGCATCAAAAGGCCTACACTTTCAATATTTTTTTTCCGAAAAGATCATGTTACTCTATCACACAAAATAGGAGTTTGTGGTTATAATGTGACTAAATATAAAAAAGCTTGAATATTTTTGCAAGACATTGTATGGATCTCAGCTTTGTTCCTTTCAAAATACACAAGACATTTCTCACTAACACTCAGTTTACCTAGCCAATCAGTGGTAAGGACAAAGAGAAGAAGAGGGAAATGTTTACTTTGCTACACTGAAACATGAGAATCAAGAAACAGCTCAGAGGTTAACGGGTAACCCACACAGTGATCCAGTTTTGGCAGAGACCAGAAAATGTCCGTCAGTCCTCAATAAATGCAGCCCAGCATGCAGGTGGCAGGTGGCTTACCTAAGAATAGAATAAAATAGAACAATCCCTTATTGTTCCACATTGGAAAAATTCAGGTGTACCAGCAACAAAGTGAAAGACAAATGGAAGCATGCATGAAGGTAAAAAAAATAAAAACAAAAAAATAAGAATAAGTGACTGTACAGTAGCACAAAATTTACAACATAAGAAAAAATTACTGTACATTACTGAAAATAGCAAATTCATATTAAAAGAAATATGCAACTGAATAAGGTGATTTAAAAATGCGCAAAATGTGCAAGACATTTGTGCATTAAAACAACAATCGGCTATTTGCAAGAATGGAAAAACTATTTGCAGCAACACTTATTGATTGGGAGCAGTGATGGTTATAAAGTTCAACAGCTTCTGGGAGGAAGGATCTGCAATAACGCTCCCTTGTGCACCTAGGATGGATCAGATGAAAGATATAAATATGATGCAGAGGTCCATCTTTTGTTAAATGTAACACTCCTTCACAATCTGATACTTTAATACTTGCCCTTCCCCTCAGAGAACAAGAGTTTGTTTAAAATAAATATGTCAAGAAAAATGTAGTGTCTGAAAAATAATTGATGGAAATCCATACTTCTTCTGTAGTGTAAAATTGGTAACAAAAATTTAACATGTCTGATTGTACAAACCAGTGATGTGAAAATTGTCCAGAGTAATGGAATTATAGAAGATCAGATAAGCTTTGATTTGGCAAAGACTCAAAAGAGTTTCAAAGTCATTTGACCTTCTAATTTAGTGTCCAGGCTTACACCAACCTCCTAACACGACTAGCTGAAATAAGACCGCAGCACTGGTAAAAATCTGAAGTTGGATTACACATCACTGCAGATTATTCCTGGAAAATGGTACATTGTATGGATTTGTTTTGGTGTTATAGTTTTGCTGCCTGTGTATAAAGATAACTCTCTTCAGGTAATAATCGGGGCATTTCAGGTGGAGTGACAATCAGAGTGCGGACCTAAAATAATCAGAGAGGCTTTGCCATAAGCTGAAGACTTAAAGCAGTTCTCTGAAAGTATCTGTTCATCAGTTAGATAACAGAAAAACATTGTGTTGACTACTGAAAAAAAACAAGCTCAGAATATTGAAATGTAACGAGAGCAATGACAAATAAGATTTTGTGGTATTAGGAAGTCTTTGTAGATTTTATATTTGTGTGTTACTTCAACTTAAACTTCACTTAAACTCAGATAATTCATACACCAATTTTCTACATCAGAATATTTAAAGAGAACCAGTTTTTTGGACAAATGTCAAAATCATTACCTTCTCCTTTCAAATCCCTCTGTTGGCTTCAGACCTACAGCTCAAAAATACATCAAAATATGAGATCTGTGATTACAGACACACCCAGAATGTTTTTTCCTAACAGGAATAGGGTTAGTGTGTTTGATAAACAGTATGATCTGTTAATTTGATGCATACATTTCCCTGAGGTTTAACCTCAGTTAGTTTGGTTATCTCAGAGTAAGCTGTATCTTTTATTGCCTGGTTCATCTGTATGCCTCCTCTGGTGTAAATATAATCTTAAACTACCTTATGTGTTTGTAGGAATTAGTCACTTTGAACATAAAGCAATATACCGTTCTTTTAAAGAGGTGACTGGCCTTTATTCAGGAAGTAGTGATGCAAAGATAAAGCCAATACAGATAACAGCTAGGATAATTACCCTACAGCCTTTCTGTACTAGTTTATGATACATTTTTCCCACCCATTGAATAGATTTTCACCGAGCTTTATTTAAAGAATGAAATGAGGGGAAAATAGTAAAACAGTAGGACATTGCAGAGAGAACAAGAAGGCCAGATTTACAGATTTTCAGCAGCTATTTTTTAGACTTGTGTTATTTAGCAGAAATGTTGGGGTTAATTATTACCATGGTAAATATGAACAAATTAAAAGTGGTGTAGTAGACAAAAGTCTTGCTGGCTTCTTACATCGTGGTCCTTTTATCTCTGAAGACATAACTTGGATCTGGAAATGACATCAAACCCAACCTAATTTTGTCTGAGTTGTTTGAAAATCTGTGGGATTTGCTGATATCTTTAGTGACCAGGCTAACTGCTATTAGCAATGCAAGCTAAAAAAAAATTTATTTTGTCTTTATTTTGTACCTTAAAGAATGTAGCAGCAAATCGACTGAAGGAGGTTGTTTACTAATGTGTGCGTGAAAGATTTAAATGAGATACAAATTGCTACAATTGTTTATTACTAAGTTTCAAATACAAGGGAGCCATGTTGGATTTTGAGTTCAGTGTTGGTGAGAAACCTTCACCTTTTCCCACTCTGAATTCCAGCTTCTCAAACCTTTATGTTAATTTTTCAAACGTCAAGCTTGGAAATCTCAACTTCTGATAATGGGAGACATAATCACATGTCCTTAGCATTCTGTCGTAGCCATCTTGCAGGCCTGTTGTAGGCAACTAGACTTCTAAAATTTACATTGAAAATTTTCTGATACAGCTTCAACATTTGTCTATTTTGTCCCTAACTTCAAGTTATTTTATTGGGTTTAATGGGATAGATCAACACAAATAGCAGAATTGTAAAGTCAAAGGAAAATGATAAATATTTTAATAATGTTTACAAAAAATGTTTATGAATATGTCCCTGAAAAAAAGCCATTTCACAATTTCTTCACCTATCAAGCATACTCATTAGAACGGCCCAGTCAAAGTCCAGACCTAAATCTAATTAAGAATCTGTGGCAAGACATGAAAATTAATGTTACTCTCAGTCCAATATGACACATGTGAATTTATTTTTCAAAGTAGAATGGGCATAGATTAGCGGAGACTTACCACAGAGGATTTTCAGTTATAATTGCAACTAAAGGTTAACTTGCACAGTCAGAGCTGAACGCAGATGCATGCGGCATGCCACACTTTGGAAACTTTCTTCTCTAAAAAAAAATTTGAAAACCATCTATTTTTATTTTCCATTTCACAATTCTGCATGGGCTGCACGGTGGCTGGTAGCACTGTTGCCTTGCAGCAAGAAGGTTCTGGGTTCGATTCCCGGCCTGGGGTCTTTCTGCATGGAGTTTGCATGTTCTCCCCGTGCATGCGTGGGTTCTCACCGGGTACTCCGGCTTCCTCCCACAGTCCAAAGACATGCCTGTTAGGTTAATTGGTAACTCTAAATTGCCCTTAGGTGTATGAATGAGTGTGTGCATGGTTGTTTGTGTTGTCTTGTGATGGACTGGCGATCTGTCCAGGGTGTACCCTGCCTTTCGCCCATAGACTGCTGGAGATAGGCACCAGCTTCCCCGTGACCCACTATGGAATAAGCGGTAAAAAATGACTGACAATTATGCATCACTTTGTGCTGGTCAAACACATTAAAGTTTTGGAGTTAGTGGTTGTGATGTTTTGAATACTTTTGCAAAGCCCTGTAAGTCACGATGATGATACGTGGAAAATCGTTTTTTTTTTATTAAGACGCTTTACTTTTTTAAACTTTTGTTTAAATATTCAGAATCACTGTTTTAAACCTAACCAGTTTAATCTTTGCAAATATCCATTTAAGGAATTCCCTTGTTCTTTTATTTTTACATTTTCTCCTTACATTCAGTCTGAATACCTCGGAACAAGACTCCTCCTCCACCTTGCCCTCATTTAATATGCAGCATGCTCCACTGAGGCTGCCTCCAATCAATGAAACGAATGTATCCCAAAGTCCCTGAAAGGGTTTAAGTCGTAGTAAAATGTCCGTGGCTTAGTGTCCCTCCTCCGAATTGTTGAGGGTGTGCGCCACAAAAATCACACCATCCCCAGACCCCGCCTACCCCTTCCACGGGGCCTCCTGCGGCCCCACCCACCCGTGGACCACATTGAAATGGGTGTGATGTTGTCAAACTGTACTGTGCATCAGATCCTGACGCCGGGACCATCTACAGTGCTGCAGAGCAACAGAACGCAATTACTAATTATAACAATAGCAATACCACTGGTGGGGTACAATTACTTCTCTGTGAGAACCTGTGGGCTTCAGTGTTCATTCATCCTCCAGAACTATGAGGCTCCCTCTGGTCCTTCTCATCTGTGTCCTTGGTCACACCGGTAAGTTCTGATTTAAACTTTTTGTGAGTTGAAATTTTTTAATTGTTGCACATCTCTAACGTCATCATAATTGATTATTTAATTTTGTTGCTGCTATAAATATAAATAATCATTTTCCAGGGACATTTTCTGTTAGGTCTTTGGATTTAAATTGCCCATTCCTCTAACTGTACCGGATGCAAGCTGAGGAGCGGTGGGTGCATTTCTTTATGTATGTATGTAGGTCATACATATCTTCTCTGGCTCCCTGCAAATGCTTCACAAAGACATTTGGAAAATGGTTCACCTTCACTGGCAGCTTTATACACCCCTCATTTAAAACTAATTCTGCATTGCAGTCTGATTTTAATTTACATTAAATGTATTTTCTAGTAGTTTGTTGAGTTTCTTCTTAGTTTAATTTTAAAATTTTGCCAGGTCTTATTATGCATAATTGGGAAGTGAAAGAAAAATGATATGTGATATATATTTTTTTACAATTTTAAAATCTACAAAGGAGTGGTTTGCAATTGTATTTACCCCAACCCCCGCCCCCTCCACCAGACTCTGACACCCCTAAATAAAATAAAATGCAGCCAACTGCCTTTAGAAGTCAGCTACTTGGTAATTAGAGTGCACCTGTCCACCTAAATGCTGTTCTACAAAACCCTCAGAGGTTTGTTAGCGAACAGCTAGGGAAAAAGTTGTGTTTAAAAATAGTTAGGTAATATCCTTAAATCTGAACACTCCAGCATCTGCAAAATGTAAAGAGTATGGCACAGCTACAAACCTGCCAAGACATAACTCTTTTACCTAAACTGACAGGTAATGCAAGAAGAGCATTAATCAGAGGAGCAGGCAAGAGGCGCATGCTAACACTGGGGGAGCGGCAGAGATTCACAGCTCAGGTGCCCTGCACATCACCCTAAACATACCATCCCCACTGTAAAACATGGTGGTGGCAGCATCATGCTATGGAGATGCTTTTCCTTCAGCAGGGACAGGGGAGCTGGTCAGAGTTAAATGGAAGATGGATGGAGCTAAATACAGGAGAATCCTAAAAGGAAACCCGCCAAAGGCTGCAAAAAAACTTAAGAGCTTCCAACTGAGTCCATAACTAAATCTCATTGAGAATTCGTGGCAAGACTTGAAACTGGAGGTTCTCTCCATCCAGTCTGACTAAGCCTGTGCCATTCTGACAGCTGGACTGGGATATTTTGGGCTCCAGATGTGGAGAGCTGGTAGAGCCATATCCTAAGAGACTTGCAGCTGTGATTTGAAAGAAAAATTGCTCTATCAAGTATTGATTCAGGGGAGTTGAATACAAATGCGGCACAGAAAAAAATACAGATTGTATTTTTTATTATGTATTATTTTTTCCCTACTTCGTAACTGTTCAATACTGTGTGTTGAGCTATAAGCTACTGAGTTTGACTGGGAGGTGCCCTAATTTTTCCCTTAATGATATACAGAAAGGCTGATATATTCACCACGGTGGGGACAGATGTTCAAAAAAATCCACAATGTGATGAAACTGCATTCCTTTAGTTTTAGTTTTACACTCAGACACTCCTAAAGTAACTGTCAGACCAGTTCCTAGTGTACTGGTTTGTGTTATATGGTTTGTGGTTGAAACATGTTGGAACGGGTTGTCATCAATAAACGTTGCCACAATAGCCAGTTCCAAGGACATGTACCACTTTGAAAAAAGTGTTTGCACCCCTGCAGGAATTGAAACTCTTATCTTCTATGCAGATTTGGACAGAGAATCTCTTTTTGTGCCACCCTGAGCAGAAATCAATTCATTTTATGGATTTATTTGTGTTCAAATGTTAATTTTTAGTTCCTTGTTTAAGTATTCTGACCATCAAGTAACTCTTGAGAGGAAATTATATTATAAAGATGTTAACATTTCAAAGATGTGTGACAACCAAGAGCATGTGCACATTTGTTACTTTCCCAGAAGCGTTTTGCATTCTGTCAATAACACTGCCATTTGGTCCAGTTTGTCTTTGGAGCTCTGAACTTTAAGCCCATTAAGTAAACATTCACATGGAAATAGCTTTTGGTGACATGGCACCAGTTTCAGGAAAAAAACAAATTGAAATTAATGTCAGACAATGTCATTGTTATATCTCAGATACACAGTGATCTTTCTCTAAAGAAGTGCTATCAGGTTCAAAGTGATCAATTTCTTCATGGCGGAGATAATATTGTAGAGCCCATCATAAAGAAATAGAAAGGTTTCCCATTTTAAACAATATTAACTGATAAAACAAGCTGTCGAAATTAAACCAAAGAAATTAGTAGAAATATTTTGCATACATTTTCTTTTTTGGATCTTACTCAATATTTTCTGTATGGAAATTATGGATTTTTTTAAAATTGGTTAAATTCCAACCATTTTTAAAAAATAATTTACTTGATCAAACTAAGGTGTGTTTTAACTGTTTATAATGATCATTTTGCTCATTTTATTTGTCCCCTCATTTTTACATTAGAAAAAAACAAAAATTAAGAATTGGTTTGTGAGTTAATCATAAAATCTTAGTGAAATAGAAATAAACATTTAAATGAACTCTAACAAGGTGGTGTGTAAACCTTTACCCTGACAGCCATAGCTAAGATGTGCCTTTTTTTTGGCACAAAATGTCATCAGGGTTAAAAGCTCAGTTTGCTAGCGTGTTTGACTTTAGCATTAGCGTGACGCTAAACTGGATACAAATGAAATTTTTTGCTCTTCTGACATTTCTTAACATTTGCTGTGCTGATGTATTCATTCATAAACACATCTGGTCTTAGACACACACTCCAGCCTCTGTCAGAAACATTAGGATTAGCAGAGTTTTTGGCCCTCTGGGTGAGTAAGGAGTAGTTTCTAATACCTTTAAACAAAGCTGCACTTCTTCCATGTTAGGTCCAATTGGCTCATTTAGTTCAATTTCTCCATTAGGTCTTTTAAAAATGAATGTTGGGAAAGGAACTCCCCACTTTTAGGATTTTTGTTTCAGGCTGCAAAATCGAGAAAAACAGGGGTTTGTAGATATGATAAATCCTGATGGCATTCTTGGCTTGTTGCAGGGGCCAGGTACAAGTTTCTGTTTGATTTGTACTTTATGCAGTTATTTGATAAACTTCAACAACTTGCACTTGTGGGTATATTTACATTAGTGTGTGTGTGTTACGCCTGAGCCTATAGATTCCTGAACTACACTTTTTGGCAAATATATGGTACAAACATCATATTCACTAATCAGGCATACCATAGTAAGGCAGGTAAAGTGAATGACACTGATTATCTCTTTGACATGAAGACTGTTTTTTCTAAAGTGTGTGCCATGTTCAACAGGAAAATGCACCCTGCTACAAAGCAAAAAATATATTAGGGATGGTTTGAGGACCACAGCAACTAATTTGAAGTGTTGACTTGGCTTACCCAGATCTCAGTCCAAAGAAGTGTCTGTGTTGAACAAATAAGTCCAATCCATGGAGGCCCCATCATGAAAATTATAAAAGCAACTTGTGCAGAATATATGGTTATACAAAAGTGCATAATGAAGTAACTCATATTAGGCTGTAGCAGACTCCTTTAGTCTTCTTTAAACAGATAGACTGTGAATAATTAAATATGTTATGGGTTGTTTTTAAGTTATATATTTAAGCTGCGTGTTTATATTTCTGTAACAGAAGCTCTAACATGTGAGCCCAGCCAGTTCCACTGTGGGAATGGAAAATGCATCACATCCATCTGGGTGTGTGATGGCACAGATGACTGTGGAGACGGCACAGATGAACGTCGTAGCTTTAGTTCACCCAAATCCAAATATCTAAAGAGGATAGTAAAGATAAAGTTGACGAGTTTTCAATATTTTCTTTATTATCAATTCTAGTGGCCAAAACATGCAAACCAACAGAGTATAGGTGCACAGGCCGTCTGACCTACTGCATACCAAGCACCTGGCGCTGTGATGGAGAAGTTGACTGTGTAAATGGAGCTGATGAAAAGAACTGTGGTAAGCATGCGTTTGTCTTGTTCGGTTTCTTTCAGAATTGTCCTTTGCTTTCGTGCTGCTTTATCCTGTCTTGCTCCCTGTTTAGTTTAAATTTGCTCTGATAAACCTGTCTTGATCATTTCCCAGCTCCCAAGCAGTGCACAGACTCAGAGTTTCACTGCAGGAGCGGCCAGTGCGTCTCCTCTTCCTTCGTCTGTGACAAAGATGTAGATTGTGTTGATGGCAGCGATGAGGCCTCCTGCCCACCAATCACCTGCAGCTCTGTGTCCTTCCAGTGCAACAACACTGTTTGTGTTCCCCAGCTGTGGGCTTGCGATGGTGACGCAGACTGCTCTGACGGCTCAGACAAGTGGTCTCAGAACTGTGACACAAGGAACTTCACCCGCTCTCCTATTCACCAGTGCTCCTCCCAGGAATACCGATGTGGCAGTGGGGAGTGCATCCACATCAGCTGGAAGTGTGATGGTGATACTGACTGCTTTGATCCGTCAGATGAAGCAGACTGTGGTAATTATGATGTTCAACAGTTTCTTTTCAGCTGCTTTTCTTGTGCTACAGGTCACCAAGAAGTTTATTTTATTTTAGTATTAAAGTTCAAAAAGTTAAACAAATCTTCCATTACACCTAATAAAAAACCGAAATATTCGATCATTACACAAAACTAGTTAAAGTAGATTTTTTATATATTGCAAAAGAAGTTGGCTGTTTATTACTAGAAAGTACAGGGGTTGGACAATGAAACTGAAACACCTGGTTTTAGACCACAATAATTTATTAGTATGGTGTAGGGCCTCCTTTTGCGGCCAATACAGCATCAATTCATCTTGGGAATGACATATACAAGTCCTGCACAGTGGTCAGAGGGATTTTAAGCCATTCTTCTTGCAGGATAGTGGCCAGGTCACTACGTGATACTGGTGGAGGAAAACATTTCCTGACTCGCTCCTCCAAAACACCCCAAAGTGGCTCAATAATATTTAGATCTGGTGACTGTGCAGGCCATGGGAGATGTTCAACTTCACTTTCATGTTCATCAAATCAATCTTTCACCAGTCTTGCTGTGTGTATTGGTGCATTGTCATCCTGATACACAGCACCACCTTCAGGATACAATGTTTGAACCATTGGATGCACATGGTCCTCAAGAATGGTTCGGTAGCCCTTGGCAGTGACGCGCCCATCTAACACAAGTATTGGGCCAAGGGAATGCCATGATATGGCAGCCCAAACCATCACTGATCCACCAACATGCTTCACTCTGGGCATGCAACAGTCTGGGTGGTACGCCTCTTTGGGGCTTCTCCACACCATAACTCTCCCAGATGTGGGGAAAACAGTAAAGTTCTCATCAGAGAACAATACATGTTTCACATTGTCCACAGCCCAAGATTTGCGCTCCTTGCACCATTGAAACCGACGTTTGGCATTGGCATGAGTGACCCGAACATCCCTTTCAGACAGCTTCCTCTTGCGTCCACAGTTAATCCTGTTGGATGTGGTTCGTCCTTCTTGGTGGTATGCTGACATTACCCTGGATACCGTGGCTCTTGATACATCACAAAGACTTGCTGTCTTGGTCACAGATGCGCCAGCAAGACGTGCACCAACAATTGGTCCTCTTTTGAACTCTGGTATGTCACATATAATGTTGTGTGCATTTCAATATTTTGAGCAAAACTGTGCTCTTACCCTGGTAATTGAACCTTCACACTCTGCTCTTACTGGTGCAATGTGCAATCAATGAAGACTGGCTACCAGGCTGGTCCAATTTAGCCATGAATCCTCCCACACTAAAATGACAGGTGTTTCAGTTTCATTGTCCAACCCCTGTAGAGTGGAAGGAAAATGTGCTTGTATGCTTAAAAAGGCACACAAGCCTTATACAGTACTAAAAAAGTGTTTACCCCCTATTCTCTTTTTATCACACTAAACATTTTCAGATCATTAAACATAGTTTATATAAGACAAAGATAACCCGAGTAAAATTTAGTTTTCCAAATTATAATTTCATTTTTAAGGGGGAAATGCTAACCTGGCCTATGTGAAGCTGGTATCCAAAAAATGGAGAAAATTCCCATGACAAACATTTTTCTCTGCACTGTTCTCTCTCTCTCCATTTTCATCCTTTTAGCTCATTCAACATGTCATCCTGATGAGTTTGAATGCGGTGATGGTACGTGCATCCATGGCAGCCACCAATGCAACCATCAGTACGACTGCAAAGACATGAGTGTTGAAGTTGGCTGCGTCAATGGTACACATCCCTTCGTCTATTCTATCTTCCCAAAGACCTGCAGACTCTTGGTGCTATCTGATCCCGTGCTATGTTTTCATACCTTGTCTCCAGTGAGCCACTGCGAGGGTCTGAACCATTTTAAGTGTCGCAGCGGTGAGTGTATAAGCCTGGAGAGAGTGTGTGACAACAAGCGTGACTGCAGAGATTGGTCAGATGAGCCACTTAGGGAGTGTGGTAAGTGCTGACACTCCACATTGAAAGCTTTCTGCTTAATTACTACTTTATGTATCTAATTGTGGCCCCCACAGCATGAAAGTTGCAATTATATCCTTAGAAAAATGAATTTTCTTCTTCTCTCTGCAGGCTCTAATGAGTGCCTCTACAACAGTGGGGGCTGCTCTCACGTTTGCAACGACCTGAAGATCGGCTATGAGTGCTTGTGTCCAACAGGGTACAACTTAGTCAGTAAAAAACGGTGTGAAGGTAAGC